>NW_009715446.1:17429-71737 GCF_000703405.1 Apaloderma vittatum | reverse complement strand
GATTGCTGGGCCAGTGTTAAGGGTATGAGCTTCAACAAAACCAAGTGCCAGGTCCTGCACCTGGGCCACAACAACCCCATGCAACGCTAGAGGCTTGGGGCAGTGTGGCTGGAAAGCTGTCTGGCAGAAAAGGACCCAGGGGTTCTCAGCGACAAGCAGCTGAATATGAGCCAACATGGATATGAGCCAACGGCATCCTGGCTTGTATTAGAAATAGTGTGACCAGCAGAAGTAGGGAGGCGATTGTCCCCCTGTAATCAAGCCCTGGCGAGGCCACACCTTGAGTGTTGTGTCCAGTTTTGGGCACCTCAAAACAAGAGAGATATTGAGGTGCTGGAGCGAGTGCAGAGGAGGGCAACAAAGCTGGTGAAAGGCCTGGAGAATAAATGATATGAAGAGCAACCAAAGGAGCTGGGACTATTTAGGCTGAAGTAGAGGAGGCTGAGGGGAGGCCTCATCACTCTCTATAACTATCTAAACGGACATCGGAGAGAGATTAGTATTGGTCTCTTCCCACAGGTAATTAGCGATATAGAACAACAGGGAATCGCTTCAACCCACAATAGGGTAGGTTTAGACTGGACATTAGGAAAAGGATTTTCACAGAAAGAGTAGTCAGACTTCGGAATAGGCTGCCCAGGGAGGTGGCTGGATGTGTTTAAAGGTTGTTTAGATGTGGTGTTGAGGGATATGGTTTAGGGTTGAAATTTGTAGAGCAGGGTTGATGGTTGGACCTGATGATCCCAAGAGTCTTTTCCAACATGAATGATTCAATGATTCTATGATTCTAAGAGAGAAATGGCTATTCTTAAAATTCTATGATTGTATAAATCAAAGCACTATCAGAACAAGAGAGAGCACAGGGTGGGCTATGGCAAAAGGATGGTCCATGCAACTCGGGACCAGCACAAGTCCAGACAAAAATAACTGCGATGAGCAAGAGATGCTGCACAGAGAGTTTCTAGACACAGTTCAGATTTTTTTAGCCAATGGCACTGAGAAAACAGTTACATTACTTTAAAAAACCCTATTGATTCAGTACATGCTTTTAAAGATTGATTTTCTGTATTTTGCTCTTTTGTCCTTTAAACTTTTTGATACTTAGCACCAGAGAAACTGAAAGATGCAGAAGTTTCACCTTCTTCAGACAAAACTACTTTAATTAAAGGACAGTAGAGTTAAAGCAAATCCAGCCTTACTAAAAAGAAAATTATCAACAGAAAGATCGAGGCAGCTGAGACTTCTGAAGACTCACAAACAAAAAAGCCACACATATAAAGTGACTCCTGACCATACTTTTTGCCCACATAAAGAAAAATAAGACACAAACAGTAAGAACAAATCTAGGATTAGTATAATCATACTTAATTTCATTCTGAATGCAATGTACTAATATTAGATCATTGGTTTGCCTCCCTAATACTATGCATTTTTACATTTGAAACAACTCCTGTGATACCCAAGTGTCTCTACAAGCATTTTATCTTGCTGAATTAATAAATGTAACACAAACATTTAGAGAAAAATGCAGACGCTGTATTTTACCTAACAATTCCTCAGGCATATAGAGGAAAAGAGTCATTTAATGAAAATTTATTGTCAGATTTACCTTTATATATAGCTAATAATACTAGACACTGGGTTCTTTACATTTATGTACAGTACAGTTATGTCTAATGCTAGATGTTGGAATTTTTAAGATATCCCATTAGCTTTCATTTTACCACCTTATACATCTATAGGCTCTCCAAAATAAAGCCATTTAAACCAGGTTGTTCCATGGGCACTGGAATTAATGAAGCCTTGTTTCAAAGGATTTATGTCCCAATCTTTCGCACACCTCTTTTCATTCTTCCCCAAGAATGAGAGCCCTCCGCATGGCCCTTGGAGCACCCCAGCTGGGCGAGTTAACAGCGGTGCTGTGGTTCATGGAGGCTTCTGCTTGTGATGAGTTGCCAGCCCAGAGATGCACCGCTGGCCGCTGCCCAGCAACATGTGCAACAGCTGGGAGGAAACAAAAACAAAACGCTCCCATCATGATAAGCAGATCAAGGCCACTGCCCCAAAATGGACTGTTAAAACTGCACGGTCTAACTATGGAACAAGTATGGCACATGCTCCACACTACACAAAAGATGAAGTGTTACTCTAATGCTGAAATTTGTTAGGGTTTTATCATTATTTTTATGCAATCATCACTGGCCAAATGCAAGCATGCATGACTTTTTCTTACTATTCCTGGTTCATTTAAATGAGTAACACTGCAAACTGCATGCAAACAATCGTGGAAAGAAAACGGCTGTAAATGCACAAGATGGTTTGCAAATATTTCAAAAAAAATACAGACTATAAACTTTAATGAACTCTTTGAAGAAACTTGGTGATGAGTAAGTAAAGGAATCAACCTGAGAAATAAAAAAAAGGTTGTACACTTCTCTAGATTTAACTCTCCCTCTCTGCACATATTTGGTCTCTGATTTTCCACAACACTCTCTCTGTACTTGAGCATATGCTGAGAAAAAGGCAAATAACATTCCTGCTTCTGTGTTTGTCAAAGATACCTGTGGCAGCGATCACAGATTTCTGCATTTCTTAACCATGCACTATGAGGTACTCAGTCAACAAGGTGTCGAACAATAACTGTGTTGCAAGACAACCGGAAGAACAAGCAAATTTTATAAAGGGAAACAAACTCTCACTATCAAACCAGGAAAGCACGATGGGAACATACTTATAGTTTACCATGTTTGGCCAGGTAATTCTGAACACAATGACTTAACTAAATTTAGCCAAAAATAGGTGAGTCTTATGTGATTACATTTGAGAAGATGTTGCATATCTAGCAGCAGAAAATTGATCAAAATACATCTATTTACAGAATATGACTCCTTTTCATAAGATATTTTCTGCTGAGAAAAAGCAGCTCGCATTTCCTGCCATCTTAATACACAGATGCATTAGACTTATTCCAGCAGGATGCTAACCCTAACAGGTTTGGGTTTAGCTCTCTCCTTCCCAACCAAGAGAGCCAAATTTCCTTCTTTAAAGCCAATATCAGATTTTCCAGAGTCTTTACTAGACATAGACCTCAAAACATACAAGTCATGTTTATGAAAAAAAAAAAGACCAATACTGTGCCTGTCCATTGCAGCCTAAAACTCTGTCTGGAACATGGCCATGGACAGAATACCACCAGGGAAAATTTAGTTTTGATGCTTTCTAAAACACCTTGCTACAGCAAGAGACTTAAGTGAATCCATCTCCCTGTATTAAACTGTCTAGACTTTGGAAAACAGGCTGCAGTGTTCTGTCCTGATATAACAACAGTGAAACTTAGGCTCTCGAATGGAAATAACAGGATAATAATTTCTGTGCGACATCGTAATGCTAGTGTGAGCCTTATCTGAAGTAGGGCAATGACTTCTATGATACCTGCTGAAACAGCCATCATTATGACATGCGTCTCCCAAAGACATTTTATATTTAAAAATGTTAACCTTAAATTGCTTTCTTTAGAAGTCTTTTTCCACCGTAGACATGAGCACTTAGCAAATTAAGCACTAATATATATCATATAGTTTTCTAGTTTCCATAGGTTACATACAGAATTACATTTTAACACAACTCCAGCATTTCTCTTCTGATTAATTTACAGAAGCAAGAGAACTCAATAATAATCCAATTGATATTCTTAAAATGAAAGTAAAAAATACAATAAGGTATTTTCTGCACTGCAATATTTGCAGCAGAAGTACAGAGAAGTCAAAACCAGAGGGAAAGACAGCATGGTGAAGAGCCTGAACCAGCATTTTCAATATACTGTCCTGCATCCTCTTTGGTAAAAGATTAAGAACTGCTTAAAATATTTCCTTAAACAAGGGAAAATTTTTAACCGCACATAACTTCTACAAGTGTATTCTTTCAATGCTCTTACATCATAATTATGTTGTAGCATGTCCTAATTGTAACATTTAGCTGTATATGTACATAATTTTCCAGCTTGCTTTTTACTGCTATGTTGCCAAATATCATGAAAAATAGGCATTTTCATCTAAGGTTCCTGATTTTTACTTGTATTTTTTTTGCTTTTGGACAATAGTCTATATGATTATCTTTTGACCTAGTCTCACTATACAGAATTGCATGAGTCACATCATAAAGCCACAAACCAAGCAAATAATTTTGTGTATTTCTGCTGTACTTTTGGCTTCCTTTTAAAATTCTGCATCAGGCATCCACATAAAAAATGTTTTGGTGATACTGCTTTTAACTTTTCAAAATTAAAATAAAAATATTATGGTCACATGGCACACTGGAATAACTGAGACAGTATTATGTTCTCATTTGTCAGTAAACCTGGTAACATTTTGAACAAGAATTAGGTGCCAGATGACTGTTCTGCAACTAATTCTGGAACAAATTTCTGTATAATCTACTGAAAGTGCTTTGGAGTTCCTTGCCAGCAAGGCTTTCTAATACGATATTCATGAGTAATTAGAAATCTATAGACATGATTAAATCTTAATCTACAACCTGCAGAATGAATGCTTAAGCTGAAGTACAACAAACCATTAGAGAACTCCACTGGAGATCCCTCTATAGGTTCAAGAGTCTGTCTAGCATTTGTCAAAGCTGAAGTTCTAATTTACCTTTGAATTCCTTTGGGATTTGGTTTCCACTGGACAGGTAAATCACAAAACAGACTGCTAGCTCAGTTCTACAGCTCTCCACTTGCAGACCTGACTGCTTGAGTACCAGTATCACATATTTTACAGAGGATGCGCATAAATTGTTTACTTCCAACGAAAACTTTGGACTACCATTGCACCTCTTAAATAATGGATGTAATTTGCCTGGTCTTTATTATTTAAAAGGGCATTTAAATGATACATATGTACTACACAAGCTAGTCAGTACGTAATTATACTTAGCCAAGCAAAGTTTTCACTAACTTTCATTTTTTTCCTCAATAGTAAACAGTTGTTCTGTAAATAATGCCACAGCAACACCATAAAGCTCTGGGAATTGCTGCTCCTAAGCAACCTGGAAACAGTTGCAATGGTAACTAGAAGACACTTTGACTGAAACTACTGAAAAATTAATTTTCTCTTGTTATAAGAGATGTGTTATTGGCTTATGCAGGTGCATTTCAGAGCCAGGAAAAAGCCTCCCAACTTTCTACATGCAGAGTGGCCTTCCAGTTCCACAGAAGGTACACACTTGGCACAGTACGAGCAACGTATTCATCAACAAGCTTAACACGGGCTAACACCAAAAAGGTGTTCATAAACTGCTTTTATAATTAGCTGGGTAATTCCAACATACGTAGCCACTGTTCTGACAGACAGGGCCACACTGAACACAAACACTTCACTTCTCTAATCATTATCAGCTAAAGACTTCAAAGAGCTTTGGAAAATGCTCATGTCATGGATAAGAAAACAAAGCACAAAGAGCATACATTGCCAGAAGAGGATACAGTAATACCTTTCTTCCCTGGTCAATCTATTCAAATTAAAATTCTCAAAATTCCCAGAAAGACTCACAAATCACTACATTTAGCCTTGGTTCAAACTCATACTGCTGGTATTAAATGGCTATGAAGAACTAAGGCATTATCTTGAATTAGCTGTGCTACTCTTAGCAAGCCTAAAAGAAGAACTAGCATAAGATGAACTGCCAATGAAGAAAATATAAGGAGAATAAGGTACATGTACATACACTTACTATATTTATTTTACATTGCAAAAAATCTAACAATCAAATTGACAAGGATGAGAATTCAGATGCCTTATATAAACCAAATTTATGTGCAAGCATTAGGGAACAGTCTTTAATAATAAAACCATATATCATTATCCACTGCCTCTTCTTTACAGGTGATTCACTGAAGTTTTGCCTCTTACAGAAAAAGCTCAGAGTTCCTATGTGCTACTATACAAAGGTATTAAATACAAACTTTTCCTTAATGATCTGTAGTGAAATACACATTTTCCTTTTACAGACTTGAGATGGTAGGGAAGGTATCTGGACACAAGAAAAGCTGAAGCTGAACTAACACATACTGTTTTCTGAACACAGTATGCACAATATGATCTGAAGGGCTCTCAAAATCCATGTTTTAAAACATGCATCCAAATTTGGTGAATTTTTCTGACCTTAATCTCTGTCAGTTCCCCATCTGTAAAAGAGAGATAATACCATATCCCTCACCAGGGCTTTGTGGAGATAAATTTAATTTAAAACCTGTGAAGCACTTGGATACAGTAGTGATGAGCAGCATAGAAAAGCCTGTGAGGAAATTAATAATTCCGAGTTCTGAGCAGGGTCAGAACAATGCACTGTAAATAAGGCTTAGGGCCACATATCAAACACTGAGGATAAAACAACATCTTGAATAGCTGCTCATTAATTGAGTACTGTCCATCTTGTGTGCTGAGTAAGGAAGAAGCCTTCTGGAAATGTATTATGTGTTCTTATAGTTAAACATATCATAATGCATATGCATAAGAGAAGCTGAATTTAGGTTGCAACGTCAGCCTTAACGTTAACATCCTCTGCTCTTGACTGCTTGCTTTTGCATTCTTAATGTTCTTTCCATGCAATGTGTATGTGTAACACTTATATACAAAAAATGAATTATGATCTCATTGTGAATCTCTGATTTCCATGCAAAAGTGGTAATGAAGAAAGCTTGGTTAAAAAAATTCTATTAGAAAAATAAAATGCCAAGCTTGCCTAGGCTTGGTAAATTCAGCGGGGCTTCTACTGAATTTTGTCTTCAATTGCTTGAAGCTACTTCTGTTAACACTTACTATGTATTATCATACGAGGCTTGAGAAAACATATCAGGGGACTGTCCTTTCAATTTTTGTCAAAGGCATTCAATTTTAATTCTCAGCAATAACAGCAGCTGACATGTTCGCTTTGCTAGTTCCTGTGAAAATAAACCAGGCAGAAATGAAGCTAGAAGTGCACATAGAAATCAAGGAGAAATACCATCTCTCCAACATGTTCTCCAGTGACTTCTTCCCCTTCTAGCAAAAGCCCCTCTGCACCTTGATGGAACAGGCGACGAGCCGTCTTGTGAGGCTTTGCACCCAAGTCCTTTTCCAGCAATAACCACCTCCTTCTCCAGACTGGATTTGCCCACTCTCAAGGCAGCGGACACCCTTGCCAGAGCCCTCTGACAGCGCAACAGTCACCCAGAGCCCTGCACAACCAGTCCTGCCATCCAACCCAAGACAGCAGGCACCAGGAAGCTGGAGAGTTTCCAACTCTCATCTCATTTAGAAGACATATAATTTGCTCATTAAAAGCAGGACTAGTTACACGTAGCAATAGATCAGAACGAGATCCTGCAAGTTTTAGGTCATGGAGTTTCCAAGAACTCAAGTACTAAAATAACATTATGTTTTCAAGTTACAATGAAATTTTTTGCTATTGAATCATTTGAAAGTGATCACATATTTACTGCTCATGTGAAAATACGCAGTAGATTTCCTGGAGACTAATTGTACAAAACCTCAAGAAAATAATACTCTCTTTTAACTAATTTTATCTGTGTAAAATTATCAATGGTCCTAAATGCCTCAAAGGTAAGTGAAATTTATTATATTTCAGCTGAAATATCTGTCTTCATAGAGTACTTAAAAGACATTCTTTGTTCAAATTCACAGTATTCACGATACTTTGACAACAGATCTTACATATTTATAACAATTTTTATAGTAATATGAAGCCAAAAGTTGTTATACCTAGAATATTGCATCTCCTCAAAAGGGCAAGAGAAAGCCAGTATCTTTTAAATATTTAATTAGGACTAAAATCAAATTTACATAGTGATATGTCACATTTTCAGCTAGTCATGAAGACAAACATGTTTGCATATTATCAGTGCTTGAAAGAGTAGTCAGTTCTATTTCACTTTGCTTACAGAATGTCTCCAGAGATTTTCACACTATTGTGCATAGTTTCAGATGATTCTTTTAGTTTTTTATTTAACTAGTTCATTGTTGATATAAATTGGGACATTATAGTTTCAACAGTAAAATATTTGGTACTTGATCAAAGCTTCAGATATGCCCTAAAATAATTGTATTTGCCTTCAGTAAACATTTTATTTGAGTTTTGAGCAAAACTGCTGATGGAAGCTGATGAAAAGCACTCCAGCTTGAAATGTACTGACAGATGTGCTATCTAGCAAGGGATTTCCCCGGAAAAATTCTAGATTTCTTTCACTAATTTAGAAAGGGTTTGCCTAAAATCTGTTAGAATGCACTGAAGTACAAGGTCACGTAATTTCTCGTCATGGGAAGAAAGGGAAAATGTAGCTGAGAAACCTAAGCTCTGACAACCTTGAAACAGTAAAAACTTATCCAGAAACCAGAAGTCTCTTAATTTGCCTACCATCTTCTACAAAATAAAAAATAAATAAATGAAATCTATAATTTAATCACAGGTAATAAAACAAATATGCATTTCTCACTTTATAAGCTTTTGGAAAAAAAAGAAAGGGGAAAAAAATCCATAGAAAGATTTCTCATTTTTTCTCTGTATTGAAGAACTACTTAATTTCCAAGAAATCAAATTTCAGAAAACAGCAATGAATACACAAGCATACAAACACCGCATAAAAAAGCACTATGGAAATCTTAACATATTTCAAGGTGATGACTTGTAGAAACTTTAAGATTCACACATAGAAGTTAGCACGTGCCAGGAGATTTGCCTTCCAAAGTCGAACTGCTATGAAATCACAGAATTTCATCATCAATCATGAAAACTCAGAGGTCTTTTCCAACCACAACAATTCAATGTTGCTATGATTTGGTGCACACATACACTCACTCAACACTAAGAAGGGAAAAAAGGCAGTTCTACGCACAAATTTTGTCATTATTTCTGTGTTGGAGAAAAACATCATTAAAGCGTGTTTCTCCAGCTAGTTACAATCCCCTTCATCTTTTCCATACACTGGTATTCCCTATCCCTACTGAACACACACACACAGAGTCAATCAATCACTGTACACAAGAAACGAGCCAAGGCACCTGGAGCCAAAGCTATTACCTTCTCAAGTTCAGAATATAGAATTTACCCACTCTACTGCAGGACATTTAGGGAAAAGCCAGACAAGACCAGGATGACAGATGAATCTGGACTGAGCAATCTTTTCTTCTGCAAATAGATCTTGCTAATACAGTACCATATGAACGATCAGTTCTTCCCAAAGGGACAACCCTGTCTCCCAGTAAACGAAGGTATAGAATTTGACATGACCAATATTGATTTCCCCAGAGGTATTTATTTTCCAAACACAAGTAGAGGATTATCTCAAATCAGCAATCAAACCTCAGCAGCAGTTTGCTTTTAAAGGCATTTAAAACTATTATACTGTAGTAAATATAATAGATAAATAACTAGGCAAGCCTAAGTGCAATATGTATTTATATACAATTCTTGACTGAATTACAAATAAGTGCTGCTATACTTAATTATTTATGAATCAACACTGTTTTAAATTAATTTCTTGGTTTATTTTGGTTTAATGTACTAAAGGCACAATCCAAAGCTTTTTCTCAAGAGAGAAGAATTCCATTCACACCAGGAGATGACTTAAGATATGATCTCAGAAATCTTACTTATCAGATCAGTAGTGTAGATCATGTCATCTCTGCTATCGTTTTGTGCCACTTCACTTAAAGTTAAACCAGGTACATTTTCCATAATTTACTCTACTATTTGAAAGAATTTATAGACTATTTGCAACAATGTGAGACTAGTATTTGACCCAGATTTAACTGATTTTAATAACAAAGTTCCCCAAATCTGAAGAGGAATAAAGAAGTGGATAAATGGACATACCTATTCCATTCAAGAGAGCATATTCAAGATTCATCACGTCCTTTCAACATTATATCAAAACAAAAATATGAAATAGCACAGAAACTGGAAAATTTAATTCACAAGTGGTATATAAGGCTCTCTGATGAATAAAGGGCAACTACTACTAATCCTCTTCCAATTTATTCCATTAACTCATTGTCTATTTGCATGATTTACTTGAACTCCCTATTCAAGGCAAAGGGCAATTTCTGCAATCAAAAATAACCTTAATATGATACTAGTTAATTTTCTGTGGCATCTGATTAACTTTGAGCAGTACGTACACTCTCTCACCGTTACATTTGACGTTAGTTTTATAGCAGAAAAATGTTCGTATACAACAGGAGCAAGATCTAACCAAAGTCGAATTTTTGCATATCAGTTGGAAAAAATAAAAACGCTCTAAACCAAAAACTTATTATCCTCAAATGTCCTTTTGTACCAAGACAACCCAGGAACAGCTTCTTCTTGGGCTAATATTGTACTGAGGAAGAAAAATCATACGATGATTATGCTTATCAAGTTTACAGTCAAACTCATGATCTATGGATAGCTTTGTTTCAGTATTCAACCTGTCAACTTCTACCTCAAAATCTCTACTCCAGACTGGAGCACTGGAATACTTTATCTAACAGACAAGCCTTCTCACAAATTATGAATAAATTTCTATATTTATTTATAGTCTCAAAGTTACTGAGGACAAATTACATTTTCCTTAACATACAGACTTCCAAACCAGCTTCCATTCACCTATCAAAAATAAAATGCATTCCTTAGAGCAGAAACAAGCTAGACTATACAAAACTGATTTCCTTGGTCAGTAAAATTTGCCTTTTTCTGTGGAATATACACCAATAATGGCATTCATCACTGGAAGGTCAGTCCACAAGGACAAGTGTTACAAGAATTTTCTTATGATCGTTTCTAAACTATGAAAGGAAACCAAGCCCTTCAGTATCCAACATCAGCTCCACCGAACATCCACTGTTCTCGCTCTGTGAGATGATCCATGGGATACTCTCATCTTCCAGCAGCTGGCAACACCAACATCCCAAAGGCAGCCCAACTTCTAACAGTACTTGACATTTGCATATATTTGCACATATTTCTGTTCAAAAAGTTAGTAAGAAATGGAAGCAAAAATGAAGGTCATGTAGAAAACATCACTATCTTGCCTCTGCTTACCCCTTCTCCAAAATTATAAGCAAAGACTCAGATCTACAAAACAAAACTACACAGGATAAAAGAGGAAGGAAAAAAAAAAGGTGACAGTAAACTAAGTAAACCTTCAGTAAACTATGGAAACTTGAATAATACAACAGTGTGAATTGTTCATTAGAAAAGTCAGATGAGAACAAGAAATTGAGGGTGTATAAAGTCAAAAACTGGTTTAGAACACATTGCAAGCTCACAGGAAGTTATAACTCAAACAGAAATTAGGTCAGATGGATTTAAACATAATTACAAACCGCTGTGGTTTAAATGAGTAGTGAAAGATACATAATAAATGGCAGAACATAAAGCCTTCCCAGCAACAGTCAGGACTAAGAAACGACAGAGCTGACCAGGAAAAATAGAAAAATATAGAAAAAGGAATGGCCAACAGAGTTTAGGACATTAAGAAAGATTTCATTAAAATCACAACATGTAAGTGTGCTCTGTATCTGCATGGTTTCTGACAAAAGTATTAACAGAAATAATAAACAACCCCCCCCGAAATTCCTCACTAAGTATTAGTCTTCAGGAAAAAGCTAGATGATGCAGTTGAAGAGTGAAGTGCCTTCCACAACAGTAACTGTGGACGGAAAATTAATCAACAGTTGCTAAAATTGAATAGATCTGGATAACTTGCATGCCAGAATTCTAAGACAGCCAAGCAGCGTTAAGAGTGTCAGAAAAAGATTACATTGCTAATGCTTAAAAAAACCCAAGCAAGTAGAAACAAAAACTACAAGTTGGGCAAGTCAGGTAATTATATTCCTGTTAGTCTGAAATCAGCTAATGGCAAAAATACTGGAATGGTTGTTATACAACTTTGCTAATAAGCAATTAAAATGAAGTAAAACTAATGACATTTGAAATACATTTATGGGAAATAATATTAGCTATTTGGAATGTTTTGGGGTTTTTTCAGGGTTTTTTTTTTAATGTATTTGAAAGCTTGACTGATAAAGAGGTTACACCTTCAAAATGATACATAAATCTCCAAAACACTACCTAGCAGCCCACGATAATTATAATTATTTTTAAATCAATAACTATAATTATTTTTAAATCAATCTCTTAAGAGTAATTTATTATTTGAATAAATTACCAAGAGCAGTAATTTTCTACTAAGAGTAATTTTTAACCTATAAAGATGTTCTTCTGAAAGATCTAATTCCACTATGAATTAATTTGGGGAAGTCAGATGGCTTTGTCCAGTGACCGCACTGGTGCCTGCCCCTCTAAACTGGAAAACAGTTCCTTTCAGCAATCTTACTGCTGCATATAGCAGGTTCACCAATATTTTGATGATAATTTTAGTGCCTTGATAACGATCATTGAGCAGACAGGTGTGGTTGGGGACTGAGTAAATGAGGTAATTTGTAATTAAAATTAAATGCAAGTTTAATTTCTGTTACACTTTTGATTGTTATGAATGCTAGTCCACTACTTAGATAATAACCCACATTAATCAACATTATCTTTGCACCTTTTAAAAAAACTCAGTATGCAGCCCCTTTTCTCAGTGCCAAAAATGTCTGCCATCACAAGCAGAACAGTGATCTATATTTCTCTTTAAAATACAACATAAAGTTCAGGGTGACTGTCAGAAGGCTGGTCACCACTAATCATACCTATGACTATTTGAAATTAGGTATAGAACTAAATTTAAAAAGGTGATTACAGTGTAGACAATGCTTAAAACTAAGTACAATATTTTGGTTTGTAAATAAGTAAACAAACATTTGGCTTTTTCTCTCTTCAGTCTCTTCTTGCAGAATTATTTAGTTCAAACTGGGCAAAGCTTATCCAAGTGAAAACAAATAAGGCAGATGGTTAAACGTCTGTATTATCTGGAATTCCATCAACTTAGGAGCTACCAAACTACCACTAGGTACAATTGTTCATCACCAGTACTAGAAAAATTAATTAATCCTTGGGGAGTTGTATAAACCAACACGTGGAGCAGTAGCCTTTCATCTCCAGTAGTCTTTTTCAAGATTAGATTCCCAATGAAATTTATACAACATAGTTCTAAATTTTCATGAAGATTCATCTGCCACTGCCATATGTCACAGTGACTCTCTAGACAGAAGAAAGTGTTCTTTCTGGAGCTTGGAGATTGATTCAGAAATGCACTTATGCACCTCTTTAAAAAAAAAGAAAAACAAAATAAGCAAACAACAACCAACCAAACAAAACCCAAAAAAGCACAGTCAAATGTGTTGAAGCTTGTGATGAATTTCAATGCCATCTAAAAGATGAGCACTATTTTAAACAGAAAATCTTTGTAAATGTTAGGAAAGGACATGTCAACTCAGACCCAACAGTTAAGTGCAGCGGTCTTTGGATTTTTAATGTAGATCAAAGCATGCTCACTTATATTCCATTACACCAATGGTTGTATGATTCTGAAGACAAAAGAAAAACAATAAAAGTGTGCTTCTCGCCAACTTCTGAAATGCATATCCACATCCTACAGGGCTGGTGCGAGGCCTATCAAAAGTCTAAGAAAGGTCTCCAGAAATCTCAAGAGAAAGTTACTCGCCAAAAAGCCTTACTACAAGGGTATGCTAGCATGTTGTAATCACATCCTACCACTGGTTAGGATGAAAGGTGGATGCAGTTCTTATGGACCTCTGTAGGCAAATGTATTCTATTACACTTCACCTGATGGGAACTCTTACAAGAAAGCATGTTTAAATAGAGGCTATTACCTCTGAATAACCAAGCTTTCTTGACAAACTAAAGAACCCAATTTACAGGTTATTTACAAGGGAATAATTTCTTTGATTCTAGATATGTAAACATCTTTGGGATAAGACACAGCAGTTGTAACACCAATCCAAGTTGGTCTCCTTGGCTAGCAGTGATGAGCAATAACACATAAGCTTATGTGCTTCCCATTAAAGGGGAACTAGAAGCACCATTACTAAATCTGTTACAAGAAACCAACACTTTTGCAGACTACAAGTTTTTTACTATCTACATATCCCTATTGTTACCAACACATTCACGTGCAGTTTTGAGGTTTTTGGGGAAAACTAAACATCTCCAGCAGCTTCAGCATAAAGACTGGAAAGAAGAATTTGCCATCTGACTCCACAAGCTGAAGAGATGGATTCAGAAACAGAGGCCCAAGAGCGAGATATGATTTAGCCAGTGCCAAACGTCACTTCAGGGAACAGCAAGAGGGAGGCAGGTCTCCTGAGAACCTGAAAACCGGTTTGTCCACATTTTGCAGAACAAATAACAAAGACCAGTGACTCCTAACACACACACACACACACAAGCCCCGCACTCTTTCAGAATTTAAAATTGAACTCTGTTAGCCTCCCACTTCAATGATTGCAGAGTTTTGAATAGGAAAGGACCATAGTTAATATGTTCTCACTTAAGAGAACCATTAAAATGATTACACTGTTGTATAAATACCTCTATTCAGGGAACATCTTAATTTGTTTAAAAATGGAAATCTTGTTAAAATGCAGCTTACTTTTTACTACAGGATAAAGTACAAAAAGAACTGTCTTAGCAGGAGGCCTTGTACTCTTTAGGGATTGAAAAGCAAAGAAAAACCCAGAAACCTATCAGCCTTAAAGTCAGTATTCTGCCTCATGGAAACAGGTATAGAGATCAAGAGCAAACAGATTAGTAGCCCTTTAGGCATGGCTTAAACCTTGATCTTATCTATCACAAGGCAAGAAAAAAACAGTAAAAAACTACAGAGTGCTCATCTTCTAATGTATATTTTGACATTACTAAAAATTAGAAAGGTACAGCGATCCCTAAGGGAGAGGATAAATTTCTAATTATTCAGATTTTAAAATTTAAGCACATTAGACTTGAGCTCTGGCTCCGGAACTGTGTTTGCGGCTAATCCTCAAATGTATCCATTTCCTGCTCATGCTTTTATTTACGCAGATATTTATCTTTCTGTCTATGCTTATGTGTTAGTTTAAGTCGTGTGAATTCATTTTCTATAACAAAGGAAATATTTATGAAAATATACATAATTCAGATTGATTTGTCTGTGCTTAAAGATGTTTTTGAGAAAAAGCAAGAAAATTATCATTCTATATACTCATCCCTATATGTAGGGGAACACAGAACAACTACAGCAGCACTCAAAATACACGGCTTTTTAAAATGTATTTTTTTTTTAGTATAATTCTGTGGGTAAGAGAATGATGTGCACTAAGATGCATGCACTTCTTGGCTTTCTTACATGCAATCTAACCACAAATCACAGCAAATACTATCCAGAGACTGGCAATAGCTGATACCTAAATATTTACACCTAGTGGTTTTCACATGATTTCCAGTTCAGTGACACTCAAACGCCACTTCCATGCAAACTATTCTTCGCATCTAAAGAATTGAGAAGGTTTGCGTCCACTGTACAGAAGAGTCTGACACAAGATTGTTACTACGTCACTTCTTCCCCTTAAACTATGAAATAATTATAATGAATGCAGAACAAGAACTCACCAATGTACACAAGACTAACAGTATCAAACTAAAGCCCAAAAGCTAGAAGCTTCCCCCACATCCCACAGAGCCAATGCCAGCCCCTGCTGTCCCACTCTGGGGGAGGAAGCAGAGAATTTGGAAGTAAAGTTGAGCCCCAGAAGAAGGGAGGGGTAGGGGAAAGGTGTTTGAAGAGTTGGATATATTTCTCATTACCCTTCTCTGATTTAATGAAAACAAATTGATTTCCCAAGCTGAGTGTGCTTTTCCCATGGTAGTAAATTGGTGATGCATCTCGACCCACAACCCCTTCAATGCACTTTCTCTCCCCTGTCCAGCTGAGTAGGAGTGATAGAGCAGCTTTGGTTGGTACCTGGTGTCCTGCCAGTGTCAACCCATCACAACGACACTAAGTACTCTTGCCAGAAGGCTGAAGATATGCAATATGTTGAAAAAATCTCTTTGAAAAATAGGAAATCTCTTTGAAAAATAGGAAATCTCTTTGAAAATAGGAAAAGGAGGGGAAAAAAGTTCAGCAGACCACTTTTCTGTTTCAGACTTAGGAACTGTTTTCCATTCTAATTAATTTAAAAATATTTCATGTAAAACTTTGCTATTTCTTCTTGCAAATTTGTCAGCACTAATTTTTATAGAGGTGCCTGCACTTAACATCTTCTCTTACAGAAACACAGTGAAACAACTGTTATTTTTTACCCTTGCGTACTGCAGAGCTTCTTTCCGTATTGTATTAACGGTAGTCAGTCCGAACTAAACTGCCGCGCTCTGTACCTGTCTTAATTATGCAGTTGCCAAAGTCTACCTCTGGAAGGACTGCATCTTGGAAACCCAGCAGAACTACTTACTCATTTAACACACAACATAAACTTCAGAGGTTTGGAAGGATAGCACCACATTTCCTAGCCTAGTGAAAAACCACGCAATTTCACTTATTTTTAATACACATGTAAGGAACTGCAAAATTAGAATAGGTAATAAAACCAAGGGACTAAAATACCCTCTCAGTCCTTAAGCAAATCAATTTAGAGCTGTATCTGATTTACAGAAATGAATTTACATAGATTTTGGCCCAAAATTCATACCAAAGGTAACCCGTGCCCTAGAGCTAGCCAGGAAAAGTTGCCAACGGTGCATCAAGAGTTTCAAAAAAAGGTTATTACCAACTGCTGATTTCTTTTTCAGCCTAGGAAAAGAAACTGCTTACCAGATGCCGAAACCTCCAACAGAAGAGAATCTATCATTCTCTTCTCATTACTGTGGTGTACATGAAAAGTACCTTCCCTTGACTTCAGTGCTGCTGGATGACTACAAAATAGAAAGAGGAGAAGCAGTCCCTATGTTTTATTAAACTTTTTAAAAATTGATACAAAGAATGCTCCAGTAACAAGAGCCGACAGCTTTGATTAACGCAGCCACATTTCCTTCCGATCCCTATATTGTATCTTTTGTAATTTAAAAAAGTCTCATTCTGCTGGGTAAAGTTCATGAAACTTCTCAAATACACCTATTTGTAAATTCAAAACAAATAGAAAATAAACATAAAAGTTGACTCCCTACAAGTCACGCTATGTAAAATGAAACAGTCTATACCTAGGAAGAAGCTCCTGCCTGTATTGTGTGATTAAACTTTATTACATGAGAGTCGCTACCTCACATCCAGACAGAAAAAGCAGCATAATCTCTGCCCCAGACCATCTCCAATCTGTATAAATACAACAGATAGACAAGGGCAACACACACAGACAAGTGGAATGGAACACAAAACATTAGTTAACTTGATAGTTTATTTTCCTCAAAAGGCTACAAAAAGAGCATTCCCAAGAGTCCCACATGACATGAAACAAGGTTTCTCCTGTGGTAACAGCATCATCTTGCCTTAAGATCATTCAGGGCTATTTTAGTCACATTTTCTATTGCTATTTTTCTTTTTTATTAAAGTAGGCAAGAGCAAACAGCTTTAAAATCATATTACCTGGTCTCAGCCAATTGTTTGCCAATGCAACAATATAGTATTGTAGTGTATATTAAAGTTCAAAAGTTAGACAGCAAAGTAAAACCTATCAAGAAGAAACACTTATAACCTATAAATCAAGCTGCAAGAAAAGCAATTAAGGGGTTTTGGTTGACCATTGGGATAGTGGGGCACAAAAGGAAAATATAATTTAAATCCTGTTAAGCTTATATTTTAACTTTTTAAACATCTGTGGTTAAATCACAAATAAAGTGACTACTTTCATGTACATATAAACACTGTCTGTGACAGCGCTAGTTATTGAGTTTAACTGCCTAACCATGAGACTGAATTGGATAAACGTTCTGTCCTCTGACTCCCCTTAATGTCTGACTTTCCAAATCTTAAAAAGATTTGCAGGTTCCTGTGCTTTAACAGAAAATGCATATAATTCAACAGCAACAGTCTTCATTCTGCTTATTAAAGTAGAAAAAGTGGAGTGGAAAAACAAAGCAATTTCAGTTAAGTTAACTAAATTCTGAGTCAAGTGAAGTACAGCTTCAGCACAATTACATGTTAGATTCACTAAGAATGAAGAGCAAAGCAGAGGCAGAGTTTTCAGCATCTTGTTCATATCCCCCTCAAATATATACTTTTCATGTGAAGAAACTAAAATCTCCGGGCTACTGTAACTTTTCTCTAAGATGTCAAACAAGGAGAAAAACAATTAGTAAATAGTCAGTGAGCAAGGATATAGACAAACAAATCTTCTCATAAAAAAAATAAATTGTTGCTTGGTAACTCCACCGAGAGGGAGCTAATATCAGGAGCAAACTGATGACTGATGGAAGGAGAAGAACTATTGCGACTGTGGGTCCTTATCTGTGCTGCTGCATATTCTTCTTGATAGATGTCACACATTATGGACATGGACACTATACGTATTATTATTCTAAGCAAAACATGAATGCAAGCACACTGTTGGCTTGCCTCAGATTAAGCCATAGCATTTCAGATAATTGTTTGATTATCTTTGAAATCTCCCACCAAAAACATAGCTTGGTACAAAAAAGAAAGAATAATTAAAGCACAGGGAATAGTAGCTGAGGTAGGCTGGACTCGTCCCTTGAGTTGAAGATGATGTGCACAAGCTCTCTTCTGCTAAGAGCAATACCTCATCAGATCTACTAATCAATCACAGTTTATACTAAAATTCCTGTATCCCAAGGAGCAGCTGTAATACAAGAATCAAATGATACCTACTTAAGGACAGGATAGATGGAGACAAAGTTTTAACAGGCTGCAATCCAGAGACAACTCCAGGAGTGAGAGAAACGCAGGTAGCCGAGACATACAATCATTTAACTTCAGGCATCTAGTGTTCAGTTATCAATGTAGAGACAGACATGCAAGCAGCTAGATAACTTAGGTGCTCAGCTTTTTCTAAGCAAACTTATTTGGGTTAGCAGCTTATTGTCAACACAATGCAGTTTTAAAATAGCGAGATACTGAACCACTTAAAAGTAAGAGATGAAAAAGTAACTTTCTTCTTGTCCTCAGCCTTATGAGACTTTACTGCAGATGATGATCAGCAGGGAATGCCAACAAGTTTAATAAAAACAAGACAACAATGGGAATTTTGAGGATACAGTGAAAGCAATGTCTGCTCAAAGGCAGACAAAAACATCATTCAGATGATTACCACTTATGTTCAAGAGGCAGTCAACACATCTGAACTCCAACCTCAAAACTTTTTTTTTTTTTACTACAGTTAGCAAAAAAATTACCTTTTCCTCAAAGGACGCCTAATCAGTGGTACTTTTCCCTAACAAGATAACATCTGGCAATAATAATTATATTCATTATCTGATTCCAGTTACGTTTGCAGAACAAAGCCTTGGCCATGAATGAATAATTCTCACCTCTCTATCATTGCTTATTACGTACTAAGGCAAAGATTAAACTGAGGGAGGGAGCTTTCTGCTCGTAGTCTTTCAGGTACATTTAACTACCACCTAGCTTCCACAGTGACTGGATAATTAAACTTCTTGCTATGCTTGCCAACTGATTGGGTTTTCAGGGAGCACTTCCATTTTGCTCCTCCCACAAGCGCAGGCATAAAAAACAGCCTACATGAGTAAATTGCTGAATTGCTGCACTGTCAGAAACACCACCCTTGTGACAGCAAAATTCTTCTTAAAAGAAACACGAGAAATGACTTGTGATAAGTCACCATTCTCAGACCTAATTTGCTTTATAGCTAGAAAGTGGATGAAACAACGGTACTAGTGCACGAGAAAAAGCAACTTCCCATTGTGTCTCTTCCACCTTTGTCTCCTTATTTACCCATTAAAAAACAAAACAAACAACAACAACAAAAAAAAGCCAGTCAAAACCCCAGAATACCTTCAACCATGAGCTTAGTGCAGTATCCTGAAGAAGAAAGATATGGGAGCCAAAATCTAGATTAGTCTCCTTGGCATGTCCCACTATGAGAAATTCTCCACAAAATAATTATAACCAATATCAACAAATAAATAAAACAGCAGCATGAGGTAATATGCAAATGATGTTTGTAACTAACCACTTGTTCTGAAAATACTAATACAATTCCATTTTGTAGATTCATTAATAACAAATTAGACAGATTATTTTCATTGTTGTACCATAGTTTGAGCTGGGTGCATTATGCAGCTAAATAGCATTGATAAAACCACTAAACTGTTATACAGAAATGCAGAATGTAATTAGTATTTCACTTTGCATATGCAATTGCTCCTGTCCTATAATAAAGAACTAATAAACAAGATTCAGAATGTGACCATTTGCCCTCTTTCCAATCATTATATTTCGTAATGAAATGGCATTGCTCAATTTAGCTTCTAAATATCTTAACAGAGAATAATGAACTTGAGATGTGCTGGAAATAAGGTTAGGGAATGCTGTGTTGATAACAGCACTGTGTTCCCATGACAAGAATGAACTAGTAAAGTCTAGGACATAAAAAAAAAGTTAATTGTGTGATGAGAATAACATTGTGCTTGTGTTTTATTAAGTTTGTTCATTCTCCTTTCTGTGCATGTGCCTCTTTGCCAACACATCATAGCTGAGTATTTTAGTTTTAGTTAATCATTCCACAAAGTCATAGTGTGGGGAAAAACAAGACATAGCTGTAATGCAAAACAACTCATTCTCAAGTTTCTGCTTTCTGTGCTTTCAATTGATTCTAATAAAGTTTGCCTTCAGGCATTGAATACAAGTACAAATACTGTGAAAAACTCAAGCTCGTAGAAATGTGGTATTTCACCACAATTTCACTTGCACAACATAGAAAAAAAGAGTACAAATTAGGAGAGACAACTCTGGAGATGTCCACAGCCTCATATACCTGGTATTTGAGAATGTCTTGTTCAAAAAACCAGTTACAATACTGAGACCGGCAGCAGGTAGTGTAAGACAGAAAAGGTTACTCAAAGGATAGTCTGTACAGAATAGCACCACATGAATTGTGCTATCTTTAAATTTTTATTTTTTTTAAAAAGCTACATTAATACACTTACTTGGATTCAATTTCTACCACTTCAGGAATCAAACTCCCTTCCTGCTGCAACCAAAGATGTCATTTTATAGTGGATATGTCTTGTCTTTTTTTCTGTTTTCTGTTAATGCTTGGGATAATATTTTACACAAGTAGCTACTTCTTGCAGTGTAGTCACCTTGCCAAGTCATGCCTTTTAAAGATTTTTGTATTTTGTGCTATTTCACTCTCCTCTAGAAGAATACTATCTAAACAATGTGCCCAGAGACCTCAAATGCGCTCACAATTTTGCTACCTTACCTCAAATCACAGTCCTCAGCGGTCACACTCTGATCTATATGAGCATCTAGAAAAGTACTGAACAAGCATTTCAATATTTTCTTCATTGTATCTTACCATATTTTTCAGATATTGCTGTTAAATTGGAACTAACACTTGTGGGTAAGTGCCATCCACAGGTAAAGCATTTCTCTAAATGCATCCATGAAATGAAAGGACATTCCCATTTCCAGAACATACCACTTGGCATTAAAAGCAAAATACTTGTATCACTGATTAAGAAGGAAACAGACAGAGAAGACAAAAACAAGCTGGGGAGTAACCACCAACAGCTACCTTCAGCTACATCTCCAACTCCTTTATTTTCTCCTTAAACAAACTAAAACCCTGCATGCGTAATTAATCCAAGATTTTCCAACTTGAATAACTCCACATAAAGATTAGCTTCTCAAAATCTTTAACCTGTCACTAAAAATTAAAGAGCATTACAAAAAAAAAAAGAAAAAGGAGCAGTCACTAATTCACTGTGATATGGGGAGAGATCACCCTCTGCTCATGGTAGCAGCATTTTTTAAATAGGGCTGTCATTAAATCTCCCAAAGCACGGTTGTTCCCCAAGTCTGTATCATGCAGGATACAGATCTGAGGATGTTTCCTCCCAAAAGATCAAAGTTGTTTTCAGAACTGAAGTTTACCAGTAATGCATTTAGAAAAGCAATGCCGCCACACTAAGTTTTTCTCATCTTGAAAACACTTTACAATATTAAGCTGGCGTCATTATCCCTTTTTTACTGAACACGGCACAAAAGGATAAGTAACATGGCAAAAGTCTTAACAGTGACAAAGCTTGAGACAGAATTTAGATATGACACCCTGTTCCTTATCCTACTTCCAAGGCTACATAGCTTCACATTTATCCTATTATTTACATGAAATTACAAAGCCTACTAGCATTAGGGTATCTTTGCAGCAAAGGAGAGTTAAAATGTATTAAAAATACTGTGACAGCAGTCTGCAAAACCTTCACTGAACAGGTTCTAGTACAGCCAGTGGATGTGTCTCAAGCAGGCCTGTAAATTTAATTCCTTCATCTTTTTAGATGAATTTATTTGGAACCAGAAGTAGTGTTATTACATTTGAAAAGAAGAATTGCAATGTCCTATTTTATACTTCATTTGACATCAAATCTATGCTGGATATAAACCTCAAATACTGACTAACTCCCAGAGTAGAAGTACGTAACATCCAAATTCTAACTGCTTCTAAAATATTTTGGAAGGAAAACAGCTGTATCTTCTAAGGGAAGTGGAATAGCAATTGTTTTCCCTAGCAATTTCATTTCACATCAAGACAGATGAATCTCTAGAGTAAGTTCACTCATTAAAATGGGTTTAGCTGATCACATTTCACATGAGTTCTACTACTACCAGACTAGTGCTTGTTTACTGGTTAATTAAAAATCCAGATCCATCAAGCTAGTCAGAAAATGAAAAAGCTCCTCAGGAATGGTAGTCTCTATAGCTGCTAATTTCTGCATGCCTAAAGCCAGTTAGTACACAGGAGAGCAAACTATAAAAGATAATTTTTTTCTTTATGCAAGAGTAATGAATAAAAGGTATCAATTATTCACATTGCTTCTCCCAGCAGTTTAGAATTTCAAAGGGGGGGGGGAGAATATGGAAGCTATACTGCATTTGAGTAAAGAGTAAAAAATATTTGATGAAATGCAGATATCTCTGAACAGATAACTTGGATAAATACATCACTATTAATTTGAAACAAGAAAAACATACCCAGCTTGTGTTTTTCCCCCTTGGCCTCTTAATAATATGGACTCTTTGTCAAAGTATAATTTCTATAATTGAAAACTAGAGGAACCTCTGAATACCTCATACTTGGTGTTATCAAGCTGTAGAAGCTTCTGGGAATGCTGAGAAACCACAACTGACCTTTTGCCTCTCCTTAGAATCATAGAATCATCATAGAATCATAGAATGGCCTAGGTTGGAAGGGACCTTAGAGATCATTTTAATCCAGCCTCCCTGCCGCCAGCGACGCCTTGGCTTGAACCAGAGGTATTTATGCACCAACAGCTGAATATCTGAGGAAGAGCTGTTTCCACAGATATAAGGCTTGTCTCCAACTTGCTGAAGTTGGAAACATGGCATACATTGCACAAAGTCATCTTCCCTTGCATTTTGGGCTCGGAAATTGTGTTTTTTGTTGTTTTGAATTAAGAGGTAAGGGAACAAAGATGAAAGGAACATGAAAACTAGAAGTGTCAAAAGTCTTTCAAAAGACTTTATTAGAGCTCATCAGCTAGTAAGTATGACGTACCAATAAGTTTATGTATCCTATGGTTAAGCTTTTATCTTGGTGTACCTAAAGGGAACAGTTAAATGAGTACTTCTTCCTGTCATTTTTTTCCTATTTCAGTATTCACCCATTCTCTCTCACTTAGGCAAATCGAAAAAGCATTCATTTAGATTTAGGTTTGGTGGGAAGCACCCTGGAAGTAAGCGAAGCACATAGGCCAATAAAACCAAGTTCACAGAGCACTAATCAACAAAAAAAGTTGTGTTGCCATTGAGAAGACACAGCACCAAAAGAAGAACTGGAAAGAGCGAAGGTTTGTTAGAATTTGCAAAGAGAATTTTTTAAAAAAAATATTATAAATTGGTTTAATGGATCTAAAGGATCAGAAGTAGATCTGCTAGGCAAAGATGAAAGATGACTACTGTGGATGTTAAGAGCACAAGAAGGATGGACTACAGAGAGGGACCATGTACTCTTGCAAAAAGCATCACAAATTACTGCTGACAAACAGAATGGCGTCCTAGATATGCCACTGCTCTCATGAAAGAGGGTATTTCACATAATACAAGCAAACTGAATTGAAATCAAGATGCTGAATATGACAACAAAGTAAGGAGTAACAAAAGCAAGGTCATAGAGAGGGAAACCACTGCACTGGAAAGCTGCATACTTGACAAATAGAGTAATACAGAATCACTTTTCTAAATCTCAAGACAACAGTTGACAGTGGGAAGCAGACAGACCTAGCTAAAATCACAGTTTTTGTAGAACATATTTTACAATTAGGGTTATTAATATAAGAGTTAACAAAAGAAGTCAAAGAATAAAAACAATGGTTGCCCTGTATTGTATTGAAGCAGCTGCCATACAAAGGAAAAGACATATTAGCTTTCTAAGCCCTATAAAGGTAACACACTACAATCAGACATTGGAAAAATTTGTCCATTTTAGCTCTTCTTAACAGAAGAGACTCAACAAAAGACCGACTTCTGTTTTCTTCCTTCCCCAAAGCCCTTAAATTATTACATTACAGTGGTTGAGAATACTGATATAACCATGCATTTTTCTAAATAAAAAATGAAGAAAAGAAAGGGCTAGCTTTCCTTTATGGCATTGTATTAATAAATTCAAGAGGGAAAAAAGGATATCAAGAGTTTATGAACTGTTTAAACATAAAGCGAAAGGATTATAGATAAAGTTCCAAACCATTAATCCATTACATACTGTGAATTGGACAACCCCGGTGAGATATCATTTCCAGAAATGAATGGAGCAAAGCCATCAGCAAATAGTTAACACTCTGAACCTCTGAAACACTCTTTGATTCAATTCTAGCTGCAAACCTCTATGTTTAGAAGCTAATTTACACTGGAATCTGGAATTTAATCATCTCTTCTCATGCATTTGAAAAAGGATGACTTTACTTCACATAGCCTAAATTAACTTTGAAAATCTGCTACACATAGTGATATAGTATCTAGTCAGATACGCTGATCTTACCTTGAAATAAATTAACTGCTTGATTCCTCCTCTTAATATTATCCTGATGCTGACACAATTTCCCTAGGCAGCACTATAAGATGCTCTGGACTTTGCTCAAATAGGGTAGGATGTACATAAAATCACACAAAGATCATGAGTGATGGGAAAGAAACACTCTTTAGACAGGAGGAAAGAAGAGACAGAAGGGAAATTGTTTGATCCAAAGTTCACTGATTTCAAAATAAATCAGCCAAAGGCCATTGAAATTAATAAAAGTTGCATTTGTAAAGTGAGTGTAACATTAAATTTTCTTTTTGTTGTTGTTTTTACTTTTAAGTCAATAAAATTTCTACCTGTGCCATTACTTAAATCACACTTACTGCAAGAACACTAACAAAGTGATTAGCTATGGATTTCCAAAAGCGCTCTGAAGAATCCTCTGGAAGGGGAAATTCTGAGAAGTCCAGATGTTCAGGAGGTAAATAAAGAGGAAAGTTTATGATTTTCTCTTCCTCAAGAAACAAATTCTGCAATCAGTAACAAGGAAGAAAAAACCATAATCAATATGAAGAGAGTCTTCCTATGCTTGAGACTATAGAAAGGCAGATGTGTTTTCTGATAAGAGTCCTCTAGCTCAGGAAGAAAAATGTCAAGTATCAGCACGATCTAGTGCGTTTATTCTTGTTCAGCATCTGAAGAGTACAGCAAGTTCTTTGATCTTCTAAGCTGAAGCCCTGACCTTCACGGAATCAAAATGCAGTTAACACATTAGACATTTAAACTGGTTTATTACCACCATGCCAGGCTCTACCGATCCAGGAGTTCATACCAATGATTTTTCCACAAAACAGGATCTGAGAGCATCCATTTTTAAGGAGGCTAACAAATTTTCCAAGAGGAAACTCTATAGATAGACATTTTTTAAAGGAATTGGTATAAGAGAACGGGAATTTTTAATTTAATTCTTTGTGACTCCAAAGCGAGAAACTCTTCATGCAGCAGAATCCCATGCTAAATTTAACTATTCTTTCTACCTAGTATCATTAATACACTTTGAATAGCCACTAATCATAACCTTTGTCAAATTATCCATCCTGCAACACTAGCCAATAAGCAAAATAGTAATATCATCTGTAGATAAAGAAAAATGCCTAATATTATAATCGTTACAAGAGAAATTAAAATCCTCATCCACTCCACTGTGAAGCAGTGGAGAGTACGATATACATATTTTTCTTTTTTATTTTTTCTTTCAATTGTCAATGTAATGTTATTGCTTACCTATCTCTGTCTCTTGTGTTTAGTAAACTTGTAGTCAGAACTCCTTTGGCCTCTGAAAGTGGAATCCTTCTCTGCCCCTGGGAACTCCTCTTCCTTGTCCCATCTCCTTCCAGACATGCTCCCTCTGCTCAGCTCTGGCACCCAGTACGCCCCTCAGAAAGCATATTCAAACCCAGCACAATGCACATTTTGTGTTACATTACCAGCTAAACTAGTTCACAGACGAGTTCAATTCTTGCCAGAGTGGGAAGAGCAAAGTAACAGGTCCCTGGCACCAGTAAGGAGTTCTTAGAACAGCTCAGCTGTCCCACGTATCTTCCCCTTAGATGCACGTCAATGACAAGTATTTCAGTTTCCAAACTTCAGCAAACTGAATAGGAAGCCAAATTATGCATCTGTTATTTTAAAACTATTGTTACAACAAATGTTATTTCATCAGCAATGTAGTTTTTAAGAATTTAAGATGTACAGACAAGATTCTATCTATCATTGTAAGGAAACAACATGAGAGAGACTATCTATAGCAGATCACAAAAGTTTGTGATCTCATAGGAACACTTGTGATTTGAGTTGGCAATGAAGAACAAGTTTTTTAAAACTGATATAGAAAACTGTAATATCACTGAAAAATAAAAATCAACAATATCAAAACACAAAGAATAGAAATCCATTCTCAGAACTCAAGGGCCAGCTTTCTGCTCACCCCAAAAGAAAAAAGGGCTGGAACACAAGTGTTTGCCTTGATCCCAAAGCAGCTTTATTGCACTTAACGATAGTAACAGCCACCTTGCCTATAATCCAAATCCAAAACTAAAACTGCTGCTCAGAGCTAATACCAACATTGAAAGACTTGGAACATACTCCCAAATCTCCAAACTACACGTAATGCAGAATGGCATAGCCTGGTAGCACTAAACATTTCAGGGGGTAAGACTCAAATAGTATTGAATTACTTATATTTGACAAGCCTCCTGCAGCAAAACCAGCATGTCCTGCAAGAATGATTAAAAGATGCTACAGCACAAGTCAAAGATGAAAATAATTAAGTTGAGTTATAAACAAGTATTCCATTTTGCTTCATTTCCACAAAGAACTTAAGAATCGGAAAAAGGATATGTCTGCTCTATACATACTGAGAATTAGCTCAAAACTAGCTACTATATCTAAACTATAAAATAGGCTGCAGATGGGAAGAGCAAGCGACCCTTAAACTTCAGTTTAACTACATATTACAGAAGATAAATTGGACAAGCAAAACAATTTGCTTTGCAGAATTCACACTAGGAAATGCTATTTGCAGAAGGCTAAAAACGTTCTCCCAATATTAAGTGGTATTTGGATTATCTATTACATGAAGAAGCAAAAAAATTAAGCATCCTGAAAATCAGATCCACTTATGAAAAGAAAGTTTCTGAAGAACAATAAAAAAGGCTCCAAATTCAACTTTATCAAAAAACAATACAACTGCTCTACTACCAAAATTTAAATGTGAAAAGAAACACAAGATATCAAGGTTCTGAGACTACTTCTTATAAATAAGAAAGATAACCTTTCATGGGTTCTTTGCTGAGTATTTGTGTACAAAAAGGACAAATATCACTAAAATATCAGTCACCATCTAACACAGGGTCTGTAAAGGATTGTTAAAGTTCCTAGTTATGATCTATGGCTTCTTTTAAACAGAAGGATAAATGTACTGAAGAAATTAAGAACTGGATAAAACAAAGTCAGTGCTCTGGAAACCATAAAGTTGTAGGAAGAAGAAAATTCCAAGCAGGGTTACTTTCAACCTAAGTACTCTGAAAGGAAAAAAAGGCTGGGGGCAGGCAAAGCATGGAACAGTTTTCTCAACAAAGTTTTCATTGTCAAATCTTCTTGTCATGCTATGGTCAGAAAGCCCTAAGATAAAACTACAATCGTTAGAACAACTCTCACCTCAGAAATACATTTATCTGTATAGAACTGAAAAAGGTACTTTCACAGAAGCCAACCCCTCAAGAAGCTATGGGTCAGCTCCATTCCATATCCTCATCTCTTACCGCCATGTGCCTGATATGCAAACCAAACTGATACTGAAGACGTGACCATCACAAGAGACTTCCCCTCTGCTAGAGGAGATTTCTTCAATACTGACATGGTTTCATTCATCTCTTGCTATTGAAACTGATGTAGAAAATGGGGGACTTCAGTGACTAGAAAATTATTGCAGGGATAGTTTCTTTTCTTCTTTGAAAATTCCAGGCAAAACTCTTGCTGTTGTCTGTAGCAGCCAGAGTATCCTAAAAAATACTGAAAAAGGACAGGCATTCCACCGCAATAGAAGTTTAGAGACAAACCTCACTTTGCATGAATTTGCCAATCTGTACACCCTGAGGACCACTTCAGAGTATCCTTTGAGCCAGGTAAGACTACTTGGAACACATTTATCCATTTTTCCTGATCCCCATATTGACGTGTTCCTCCCTGTTACAGTTCCAGCTTGGTTATCCAACAGTCCTAAAAGGGCTGTGCATCTGCACCTCGCCTGCCTGAATTTACCTAAACCTTATCTTGGGTACTTTGATCTACTATGCTGTTGTTGCTCCTCTGAGACATAGCAGAAGTCAGACAGAATGTTTTGCAGAGTCCTGAGCCCTTCATTTCAGAAGCTTAGAGGGAGCAGAGAGTACTATTTCATTTACTCAATGACCAGAGAAAGCAGTTAATCCGCCACTGAACAGCTGGCACATACGTCAAGGCACCATATCGCCAGACACTGTGTGATGCAACAGGATGTGAATGTCCCTTTCCTCCAAGAGAAAATACACATTTCCTGCTTTATTAGTGCATCACTGTTGTACTAAGGTGCAATTCCAGCCATAGAAATTACAGTAGAGATAATGGTCATATCTATCTCTCTTTAAAGAAAGTTCCCAATTCTCCTGGTAACCCGTCTAACTCAAAAAACATAAGTGCACTAACACAGCACATTAAACCTGGTGAACCAGAACATCTTGTCTTCATGAAAGTCCAGTGCCTGTTTGGTGGGCAGCATGAGAGAAGCCATCCTGCATGCACACAGCACAGTCACAGAAAAAAGCTGTTTCCATAGCACTCAGAAGTTAATGCAGCCCTCCCTCAACTTGTGACACTGCAGGTATCATCACAATAGTCTACGAAAAACCGGAAAGGTGCTCAGTACATAATCTCACATGCTCCTTTGTGTACCCATTTATTCTTTTATGTTTATACCCAGTTGAAGAATACTTCAGCACTAATACAGCCATCAAACTCTCTCCTTGACACATGAATTCACAGATTCTTTCAAGGTGTGTCCACTGAATCATGTCACAATGGAGTCATTGAATGCCAGTTGCATCACTTTTTGTTAATCCCTCTGTTCCTTTAGCCCAAGGCTAGTATTTCTTTTGATCAATATAAATCTTTCCCGTCATATTATTTTTGCTGTCACTCTGAAGTATTATGTTGCTGAGCCAAGATCTTCATTTATCCCTGGTATTGCAGTCCTGTTCCTCCTGAGAGTTACCCTGTGAATATATCATTATCAGTCTCCCTGATCCTTCCAGGTCTGTACATAAATTCACCTCTCGGGAACTGACTTCTAAAAGTCTTAAGTCCCACCCCATTAAATGCTACCTGCCTCAAAAGAAGCTTTACTTGAAAGCAGCATTGCTGAGAGACATGTTTGTCATATTCTGTGGCGAAGAGAGCCATTCAGCAACAGTTAGGTGGGGATGCAAGGAGTTCAGATCATGGATACTGGAAGCTCCAGCTAGCTTTTCACATCTGTTCAAAGAGATATTTAATTTAATACCACTTCCCACTTAATACTGGAACATCTCTTCATTCTTAAATAGAAATACCAATTAAACAGTTACAGGGGGAAAAAAAAAAAGATTTTATATACTTAACACACAGTAAATAAGAGACAAGTATTTGTATGCACAATGGTTAGATCTTAAAAATTTTTGCATGCATACAAACATGAATCAGAATCCTTTCCATTTAAAATGGCTAAAAAAATCCTATTTTTTTTTCTTTCTCTGTACTGCTACTAATAACAAAATTCAACATTTCTCATATTAGATAAAGAGAACCCCATTCCAGAGTTAGGGAAGAGGATAATGGACACAGCTTTCAGAAATGCTGTCATCGCTGGGAGAGATTCATAGCTGCAATAAACAGTGGTAATGCTATACGAGTATTATCACTTATCACTCTTGATAGTGCAACACATTTTTCACTAATTCAGAAAATGCTCAAAAGTTGGTATCTTTCTGCACTTTATCTTCTTCACCCTCCTCGCATACACGCCAGAAGATGATGAAAAATAGCTCTTACTGGCCATAGAGTTATCCAGCCAGAGGAAATAGATAATGAGAATATTTAAAGACTAGAATACTAATCAAAACTTTCCCTCCCATCTTCCACTTACTCACTTGTTAATATTACTATTCCTGCATTTTGTTCTCTGGGTACTAAGCCCACATACATAAATACATACATATATTTATGTCTGTATTTACACTAGTGTAAAGCAAACTGAAACATTTCTTCCCTTTCAACTCACCCAAAAGCTGACAAATTCTGCAACAGTAAACAATGTCCTACCCTTGATCATGCCACACTATGATAACAGCATAACAAAGTAATCTCTACGTGGACAGTGCCTGGCAATTAAATCCAATACCACCATTTCAGGCTTTTCATGAGTACCTTTCAAACTCAGAAAAACTTCCAGAATTACCAACCACACATTAGACAGCTTAGTTCTTGGGTTTGACTCAGCCACAAATACCACCACATTTGTTGACATGAGCAGCTAATTTTTGGTAGCCTTTCTTAGATCTATTCCTTTAGTTATTTAATTATCTATTTTTTTTTAGAAGACTCAAAATAGTATTATAGCACATAACAAGGGGAATCACGTGCATAAGCAAACCAGACAAGGATACCAGTGCAAATCCTTATCCAGTTCCCTCACACACGTGATTTTCACAGCTACAGTCATGCAGGCCTTCAGGACAAAGTGAGATCATTAGGATGGTCTTCCCATCACCTATGGGGGTTTGGGGCATTTGTTTTGGGGCGGTTGTTTTATTGCTTTGGTGGTTTTTTATAAAACATTTTCAACACACATCTGTCCAACTCTATCAATCTTTCCCAGTCTCATCAAAATGTCGACTTCTTTTTCCACCAAGTATGCTCTATGAGCCAGTGCTCCTGCATATTTACCTATATTAACTAAACCCCCTTTTGATCCTTACATGCCAGGATATTATTATTTACTCAGGGTAACTAAATGCTTGATCAATATTTCGTAAGAAGAAAAACCAGCTATACCCGGTAGTGATGTATAGTTTATTAAGGGTAGGAAATCTCCACAAGCCAAGATCGGATATAATTAACAACTTACGGCTAAAACAGCAGGTAAGTAGATAGTTTTAATTATTAAGAATGTCTGTCAGGAAATCTCCTAGTTTCCAGTATGCATTTCTTTTGTGTGGTTTTATCATATCTTTGTCTTAAAACAATTTATTATTATCCTGCAGACAGACAACAGGAGGTAAGTGGGCTTGGGGATTTTTATTTCCTGTGTTTGTTAACAGCAAATAATAAAACACTATTCCTAATGTCATCTTGTTCTCATTCCTCTGGAAAAAAAAATTTCCTTAGTCAATAGAGAGCAGACAGGCCTGTCCTCCCACAAAGACCATTAATATTTATTTATCTTGACATGATTGAGAAAGCATGTGATAATTATTGACACAGGCTAATCTGGAGCTCATTATCTCCACACTTTTTTGTTTCTGTTACTGCTTTTTTTCCATGACTGTATGTAACTTTGCAAAACATTATTCTTTTGTTATAACTCAGTGTAAGGTAGTTTATATCTTCTTACATGAAGCATGCAACACAAAAATAATCTTCATTTATTGTATAATAATATAGAAATGCACTGCCTGGTATACTTCATTTCCTAAATGGATTTAAAAAAAACAAACCCCAGACTGTTTTAACTTAGTCCAAAAAATTCAGCATAACTGATCTAAAATACATTTTCAAACATCAGGTCATTTGTTGTCTTACTGATGACTATGAAATTAAGCAACAATGTTAATAGTGGAGCTTTGTACCATTTTTCTTCCGAAGCTTTAATCAGTGGAAAAAAAAATATTTGAAAAGAGAAAACAGAAACAAAAATAGTATTTCTTCAACATTATATATTAGCAATAAACAACAGCAGTAATTCAGTAGAATTATTATGGAGCCTCCCAGTAATAACCTGCCACAGTGAGAAAATAGTAAATAATGGAACTGCCCATCAAGCCAGGTGAGCCTTCTCTCTCTGCAGTGAAACGTACACTGCAGCAGATGTAGTTCAAAAGTTCCTTTCTGGAGCATGAATAGATGAAAACACAACTTTACAATCCCTTACACATAATAATCCTGGTTTTGTATACTCTCATCTGCACAAGAAGTGTTTCACCTCTGCAGTAGGAAACAGAAGTCAGCTTTAGCATATTTGTTCTAGAGGCTTTTGTGGCAACACGAAATTCTGGCAAATAATAAATACTGAATGTTTTCTGAAGTTTGCCATTTTAGGGGACTGTCTTTTAAGAATTTGAACATACAGCTTGTTATTCAAGAGGCATAATCAGTATACACACTAACTGTGTTTGACATCTAAAAGAATCAAGAATGCCAACAGAAAATAATCACTGGTTTAAATAGGACCTATTTTAAAACTACAGCTGTAACCAAGACAGTTACAGTGTTAATAATTCAATGTTGGTTGAAAACCACCCTCTTATGACTGGTTTATACAGACTGAAGCAGGCATATGTTATGCTACAGGTGGATGTGAGGTCATAAGAAATCACTTTACAGTCTTCCCAGAAGTACAGTGTCAAAAAGGTCACCTGTGGTAAAGGAACTTTTGGATTAGTCTTTCAAATCAATGCATGAATTAAAGGCAATTTACATATAAATGGACTAATACTCTGGCTTTGAAATTAGATGAATTTTAAGAGATTTAAGAAACAGCATAAAAGGTCAGTTAGGCATTAAGTATACATAATGCAATTTTTAAAGACTGCTTGTCTTGGAACTACATGTTTCTGGTTTATTAATATTTTGTATTCACAGCCTGTTGCACTCGGGAAAGTACTGCCAGCTATTTGTGAGCAAATGCAGAAAGATGATCCACGCCAGCAATATCAGATTTGAGATAGGTATGGTCTAAGACTTACAAGTGAAATTTTCTTACTACCAACATAGTTGGAAAGCATTTTTGTTTTCATAAGGCAAAACCAAGAAGCTTTAGTCAAAGTCAGTGGAGGTTATTATATAGTGGAAAACAAAGACTTTTCATATGACTATTTTCTCCCTCATAAAAATCAAGATTCCAGTATTGGCTTGATTTCTCCCTCTTTAGACCCTTGTGAGAAGAATGTCTTATTCATCCCTACAGAGCAGAACCTGCACTGGATTTTGTTGTGCCTAACAGCCCAAATGCATGCCACAGACAAAGGCAGGATCAAAGAATTAACCTTTGGTTTTGTGTGTGTGCATACATGTGTATGTGTAAATAATCTTTTGGAGATGGGATTTTTCTTCCATATCTTCAGAGAGAACCTCAAATCTACTGTATTATTTAACACGGACATTCTTTCCTTAAACATTTGTTTGTATTATTGTCTCTTTCCGTAAAGAAGCCATTATTAACTCCTACACGCTGCTGCTTTTTCACCACATTACATCTTGGTGATGACCCCTTACTTGGCAGAATTGGGAAATGATAGTGATATGGGATCAACTATTAAAAATAAACCAAAAAAAACCCCAAACCCACAAACCAAACCAACAAACTCACAAAGCCATTTACCTCTCTTGATTATGTATCTTTGTAACTAAACAATATGTGCATCTTCCCATTCATGGACAGCACAGAACTTGAACATATAACCAAATAATGGACACTGAAATAAAGCACCTTCTTCAAGGTGCTCACTTAAACCACCTAAAGAAAATCCAATACCATATAAATACAAACTAACAATGTGGTTCAATGCTGAAGCCTTTATATTAACTGTACTTCTGCAATCTCAGCATTCATGTCACTGACTTGATGTTTTGTCAACACTCTGATAGGTCATATTCAGTGGATTTTTGACAACTTGGGAATAAAAAGAGATTATTATTACCAATATTAAGTAATTTTTTAAAAGGAGTCTAAAAAATGTAGTCGTGGTAAGATAGCAAGCAATGCTGAGGCACAGGACTGGCTGTTGATAGGGCAGAAGAATAGTCAAAGTACTAGAAGAAATGGTATTTTCAAATAGAATGATTGCTTGCTAAAAAGCACCAAAGAAATGTAACTTATATTGCACCACAAGAATAATATTTCTGAAAACATCCTTGTATGGGGTTATAAGAGTGTGAGGAGCCCTCCCCACAAGGAGGAAGGAGCAGCAGAAACAACATAAATGGAACTGACCACAACCCCCATTCCTCAACCTTCTGCACCGCTGGGAGGGAAAAGGTAGAGAAATCAGGAGTGACATGTGGGAAGAGGGGAGGGGTGAGAGGAAGGTGTTCTAAGATTGGTTTTATTTCTCATTATCCTTCTCTGATTTGACTGGTAATACACTAATTTCCCCAAGATGAGTCTGTTTTGCCCATGACGGTAATTGGTGAGTGATCTCTCCCTGTCCTTTGCCTTTTGATGTATTTTCTCTCCCCCGTACGGCTGACAAGGGCCAGTGATAGAGCAGCTTTGGTGGGCAGCTGGCATCTCCCCAGAGTCAACCCACCATGATGCTGCAGTATTTAGCAGAGATAAAACCATGCGTCACAGACATTAACAATACTCTTCTATGAAAAGCTTCAAAACCATTTATAATAAAGTTCATAATCCTTCCATATAGTTAATTTTAAAAATTACAGCATTCTAAAGAAAATATGATTATTTAATCAACCTTTAGGATAGTTTCCTTAGAAAGTCTGTTTTCTATCGTACTGTGCTGTGCAAAACTGAATTTTATGTGGTAATTATTAAATTGGTCTCTTCCCTAACAGGAAGGCAAAAGAAATCAACAGATGCATGCAATGAGCCCTGCAGCACGGCACAATCAAAATCAAGGAGTTGATTTCAGAAGATAAACATTGAAATTTTATGGATACAAGTAGAATTGTGAGGCATGTAAAAGGACTAATAAAGCAAGGCATAGAAAATACACTACAATAACAAACTGTGGGTAAGTGATAACAGAACTTGGTTAAGCATTCAAGTAACTAGTGAGTGTCAAATGACTTTGCCCTACATAGCATATACACTTTATCAGAATCAAATAAGTTTTAGCTTGTTACAGAACACAACCTTCAAGACAGTAGGCCGTATAGCTTAGAAGACAGCAAGGGAAAAAAAATAGTATTTTTATTAAAATATATCCAAGAGTTTCAAAAGAGAAAAGTACCTCCCAGTAATAGGACAAAGACTTCCAATATTACATAAAGTTTTAACCATAAAGGAACAAGGCACATGATGTGCCTAGTTCCTGGATGGATGGAGATTTAGAAGAGAGTCCTTAGCACAGGAGCTAACTGGGCCTTCAAATGTAAAAGACAACTTGAGATAGTTTAAAAGGTGTTTAGCAACAGTTCTAAATAGAATTTGAGGATTTTTTTTCTCTTCCTATTGTAAATTCATTCTTATAGAACCAAAAGTAGCTTAAACCAATTACTGCAAAGTTGAGAGAAAACTCACACAGATTTACCTTGACAAATTACCATTCTGTGCAGATACTTTTAAAGCAGGTAGATAAACTTGTACAACAATTCAGTTGATAAAAAGCTAGATTGCTTTTATTGTGTAACTGACTTGCTCTAGTGTAGATTATGCCGATAAACGGGGTCATTTCTTTGGTTGCTAATTACAATGAAACAGCTTTTCAGTAGAAATTACCATAAAAAAAAAATACAGAGAAGTTAATCCTATAGTACCATGGGTTCACTCCAAAAAATACTACTTATTTATAAATTTTTGAAAGATTTCACATATGAACATGTTGTAAGTCAGAGAAACATTACCTATTGCACATATATGATTCCCAGCACATGTAGAACAGTGTTCGCATTTCCAATCACTGCTTTACGAGAAGTGCGCAGAAATAAAGATAAAAATATCACTCAATCATGCAGTTACTGTAAGATTCCAGAAAACTTAAAATAAAGGGAATAAGGTCTAGCCTTTGGAAGAAGAAATTAACAGCAGATCTTGCCAAGAGAATTTTGTAAAAGAGCGAAAGGTATGGTTTATAAGGCCATTGGAGTTTGTGTCAAATTTAACAACAAAGGGCATGAACTTAAGCTAAGGAAAGGTCATCTTCAAAGAGAATGTTGGAAGAAATGCTTTACACAGAGAATAGTTACGATGGAAAATAAACCACTATGACAACCTTTGCAACAGGTGATATAAACTTTAAAAGGTGACAAGCATTTGAAAGACAGTTATTGTGCAAATAGAGAAAGAGGGAGAGAGAGAGATGTCTGGCCTTTTCAAAAATAGGCTTTGCATCCATCCGTCTCTAAATCACCGGCATTACATCCCTATCTACTGCCTCCTAAGTCCACTAAAAGAGAAAATTGACACCAAACTAAACTGAAGGATCTAACAAGATCCTGACAGTTGAAATGGGTCTTAGAGATTCCATCTCCAAATGTTATTGCCTGAACTTGCTCATGTCAGTGAAGGAATAAATCCTGTCCCATCTATTTCAGAGCTTTCATTTATCTTCTAATGATTTTTCCACTTTAGCAAGTTTTGATTCCATAATTTAGGTGTTTTAAACTTAAGTGGCTACCCATCACAAATATATTGAAGTTGCATATTGAAAAACTCAAATTTTTTATCTTCTGTCACCTGGAATCCCACGTCCTAAAAAGACAGAAAAAACCCTATTTTTACCAGTTCTATGAAATATCAAGAACAGTTGAATACTACTTTTTCAGTTCTAACCAATTGGAGAATAGAAAAGGGAAACTGTCATAAGGCAGGCAAGCCTCTGAGGAAGCCCAGGCTATGTTTGGATTTTTATCCTTAGGAAGGTGCAAAAGAGGCTTGATATCTTTGTTACCCATCCAAGGTCATGCATACACAGTTTGAAAAGTAAAAAAATTATTCTCACCATAAAAAGTCACACCAAAACAAACATAATAAAGTCAAGACTGCTCCAGATGCTCAGTTCTTCAGATCAGTAAAATAGTTTAAATTACAGGATTCCATTAAAAATTAACTCCACTGTACCCTACCATATGCAATACAGAGAAAAACCTCAACGAACCACAGCCACCTGCTTGCTTCAGATGGAAACAACTTCTGGAATTAACATTTGTTATTGTCTGTGCTAACAGATTCTACTACAAGACTGGTCTTGGCTTACCATCATTCAATAATCTTGTTATTAAGAGCAATTTTTACAACAATTAATGTATTTTAGAAAGCATAAAGAAGTTGAATGGTTCTTAAAATCTTTAATGATTTGTGGTGACTTTCACCATAAAGATCACAACATATTAGTTTACCAGATGCCAGATCAAGCAATGAATCATTAACAAGAGGATGTTTTCTAAATACTTCCCAAATAAATTCCAGCTGTTTATTCTCAGCCAGCAGTCACAAGCATCTCTTATTTGATTCACTAAATTGATGTCAAATACATCATGTATTAAAATCTCTATTCTTCATTTACAACTCCTTTGTCTCAAAAGCAGTACATTATGTACACGATGCTGCAAAGATTCAAAATTTTACTAAACTCCTAATATTTGTTTGAAGTCTGATTATAGCAATCGTGATATTTCTATTATTGTTTATTTAAATGTACCCTAGAGGTGATGTGATTATAAGACAAGAACTAGCCTATTTCTTATCTGTCAAGAGTACTTTGAATATTGAGACAGTTGAAGAGAATCATTTCAAAGGATTACTAACTTTAGGTCACTGCATTGAACAACCATATCCACACATTCAAAATAGAGACTGAAACCAACATACTGGGATTCACCATGTATTTTAGGCAAGACAATATTGATGCTCCCTGACAATCTGCTACTGCTCATCCTACAGAGAGACACCTGATCCTTGCATGTCTCCACCGTACGTATAGAACTAATAGTTACCGGTGTTGCCTTGTTGCAGCTCGTGAAAACATGCGCAAGTAGGCTTGTATCGCCTTCCAGCCTCTTTCCACTGGAAAGGGAAGGAGGAAAAACCAAACAAACAACCACCACATTGATTGGAGAGGAAGAACAAATACACTGTTCTCAGCATTCAACTCTTTTCGCCTCCTTTGGGGAGCAAGCCAGCTCTAGCAGTTTCAATTTCCAGTGCTTGCTGTTTTCTCACTGTAAATGTAAAGTTGGGATCAGGGAAGACACATATATTTGTCTCTCTGTCACCACAACAAAAATGACTCCTGTTTGGTCAGCTTGGCGTATCCCTCCACTGAACAAGACCTCATTTCTCTAGAGGAAAGCATAGCTTATGTGGGGAAAAGCAGACGAAAAAAAATATTACAGAAAGGGTAAAAGAAAAACTCTAAATTTTGTTTCTCTTTTGCAAGTGACATGCTTAAAAAGGAAAAAATTCTCAGTCATTGTTAAGAAAGTAGGAATTCCTCAAATAAAGCACAAAATTTAAAAGCAACTTCTCCTCCCTATCACCAGAAAACTTCCAAGAGAGTTTATGATGACACAGAGCTGGAGAAACCCAGGTTATTTCAGTATTAGGGGGTTTACTCAAGCAAGATGATCAAAGAACTTAAGAGCTGCAAAGTAGCCTGGCAGAAGTTTTGTCCTCACGATACCCAAGAACGGGAAGAGTACTGAGTTTCTGATCCATCTGCCTGCTAAACCAGCCTGGATGTTTTCCTTATCTAACCTGAAACATTGTTTCAATTTCAGTATGTTCTGTTTAGATCCAGGAAAAGAAAGAGTACTTCCCCCTTCTTGTAATGCTCATCTATGGTTTTGAGGACAAAGGTTTGCTGGGGTATGGTTTTGGGGTTTTGGTGTTTTTGTTTAGTTTGGGGGTTTTTAAGCAATCTCAGTTCTTTGGAATTTAGAGCCTGAAAAGTATTCAAGAAATGACAAACCAAATCAGGCTCCTCTTTAACTAGTTCTATAATTTGCCAATAAATTTGTTTACAGAGTGGGAACACAGCATACTTCCCCCCACCCCCAATAGCTGAGAACATAAATGATTAATTGACAATACACCTAAGGCTTTGATACTTCAGTGCCTTGTACTGCCAGCCACACACTCTCATGCTTTCTTGGATCACTTCCATTGTACGCCACTGCAACTTAGCAAAAAAAAAAACCAAAATCCTATCAAAGAGGGACACCATAATGAGACCAATAAAATTCAAATGTAAGAACCTTCTTTGCTTCCCAAACCAAAGTATCACAGTGGTTCCTTACAAGAAGTGAATACAGTTTTATGTTAAGACACTTTAAGATTTAAAATGAGTGAGGTTTTCCTTCCTGGAAAACAGTTCATTATTGAAAAGTCTTGATTTCACTACCTAATTTCTTCAGTGAATTACTGCTAAGTTACCAGCTCACCAGTATGATCACTTGGGGTCCTATTATTCCATGCATTTGCACGGAAAAGACCGAAGGCTTCAGTGTCCGGAAATACTCTGGCTTAACTAAACTTTAACCCTCATAGGCACACTGGATTCACAATTGAGCTTTCCATTAAAAAACGTTAGCTTAGTGAAGAATTAGAAGATGCAGAAGGCTACAGGCAGGAATATAGAGAGAGCAGGAGAAGGTTTGAATCTTGAGGTCTGTAACAGAGAGGGTCACAAAACCATTCAGCAGAGAAATTTATCCGTAAGTGCTCATTGTGTAGGAAGAGGTGTATTCTCCACAGGAATCTTAGTGAACTCCTCAGAACAAAACAGTTCAGTTTGGGAGAACTCAATTTCTACTAAACTTTTTCTTTTTCCATATAGTTACAAAAGTGTATATGCTGTATGTGTACTGTATGCTTTACAGTACATACTTCTTTCCACAAAACCATCAAAACAAAAAATGTCAATAATCACTAACATTCAGAGCATCAATTATCAGCTATCTGCTAAAATACCAGTTGCCAAAATGTCTATTATTAAGTAGTGCTGTACCTGGAAAGCATTACCATTGATAGCACAGATTTCAGGATAAACACTAAACTCAAACTTTGTCATAAAGCAAAACACTTTGACAACACTTCTTTGGTGAGAAATTTCAATATTTTTTTTTTTCATTGAGGTTTTCTTTTCAGCCTCAGCCCAAAGATTATGAATTCTGAGTCTTAATTAGACCTGCTCTTTAGAACTAGTCATAACTCCATCCTTACAGCAAGCACGGCTAAAGCTAATCAATCTTCTGAAGGAGTTAGAAGAAATGACATTAACTAACTATAGAGTAAACCAATGAATTGGCTGAAGAGAACAGAAAAGGAAAGGTATTTCTCAGTTTTGTACACTGTTAGGAGCTCCTTGTCACAACCTATTCTAGCTACACAAGTATTTTAGCTCCATACCATATAACTTGGTGCAGAGAGTGATTAGAGTGATTTTTGTAGTGTGCAAGGAAGGGACAATACAACCCTATGAATTTCACTCTCAGTCACACTAGTGTGTTATAGGAGAATGGAGATTAACCATTCCTGTCATGCACAAGATGTATGCAGCTGCCTGTTATTATTTGGCAAAGGTCCGCAGTAAGGCCAAGCCTGTGACTGCATTCTAGCTAAGTAATTCAGCCATCCCGTTTCTAAGTGCGATTTGATAATGAGTTATTGGGAAATATGAGCCTGGGGTAACAAATATGCCAATGCTTAGGAGACAAGTATATGCAAGAATCTGCACACTGTAAATTAGTGACATGAAGATTTCTCCAACCATAAGCACAAAGCCAGCATGAACAGAATTATCCTGATACGGCATTCCGTCAGTCTACAGAGCATTTAACAACACTGGAAAGTGTTCTTAGTAGTTCATTGATTCTATTAAATCCCTTGATCCAGGTGCACAATCTGAGGGACAGTCATTTCCTCATCAGTAACTTGTTTATTGTTTTGTTGCCATCAGTACAATTTACTGTCATCCAACAAAAACCTCATGGCTTCATACAGTAACATAAGCATCTATAAAGAGGAAATATATTGTTCCAGAAATGTAGTTCCAGTGTTTGGGATGGATTGTTGTCGAGTCAGATGAATGGAGAAATTCATATTTAAGTTTTGTTTTCTTCCAAGCACCTTTCTCAAACGCAAGCAAAACCTTTACAACAACGTGTGCAGTATTGGGCACTAGGAAATGTTAACAATATCAGAAAGAAAGGATTAAAGAAAACACAAATTCTGGGACTCAGTATTTTAAAATATAAGGACACCTTAAAGGCTTACTTGACTGCTAATGACCACCTTCGGATGCTCTCTCTAGTACTGAATTAGAATTGTCAGAACTGACACCCACAGCTTGGATTTGGAGACCTAACCAGAAATGCCCTGCAAAGACCATTTGGGGCTACCTTAACATCAGCTAATTGCTAGAGCAACATATCCAGCTGACAAGTGACCTCCAAGGAAAAATTAGAACAAACTAATTCATGGATGACTGAATTTTAGCAACTAACAATTCTGGGAAATCAAGTTTGGAGAGAAGCAGCAATAACCAACCCTTCCAGTAGCAAACTCAAAAGAAGGTCAAAACACTGGGACAGACTCCTTGAGACTGAGAGGCTTCCTCAGGAACATACCTTCAACATTACCTTTGACAGCATCAACAGAACAATTGCTTGCTTGGTTTTTACTCCTAATTTTTGGTAATTTAAGCAGTTTACTGTTTTTGTGGCAAAGGATCAAGCAAGAATGGAACCTTCTGTCCTAATTATTCTATGCACACAGAAAAGTCCATTTGCCCTGCCCTGAAGACTGTCCATGGCCCAACACTAGGGACCAATGCCATCACAAGTAGCTTTTAGTATTCACCATTGCCAAGAACAAGGGAAGGATGATAAATACCGATTCTCCTTTTCTCAACTAGAAGGGAACATCTAATAAAGTTATTCAAACAGAAGGGGATCATTTTACAAGGTGCCAAGTCTCTAGGGAGATTACTGTGCACATTCTTCACTGTTTCAAGTGATAGCAAACTCTACCTTTGTTAAAAACTCACAGCCTTCAGCTGACAGAACATGGAAGGATAAAATGCACTGCCACAAGCATTCAGACCAACTTCACTTGAGCTATGAAACATCTACAGCTGCTTTCAGTGGGGTTCCAGGAATGAATAATTTGCTTTTCCCCCACCTCCTTTTCCACTCACAGCTAGCTGGTTTAATACTGCTCTTTCAAAAAGCCATTATAATTATAGAATTCAAGCTGTTAAAGGAAATCTTAAATAAAAATCATTCCACGTAACAGGAAACACCAAAATATTTTGTCTTCCTTATTAATCCCATTAAAAACCTTCTACTCTTTATCCTGCAAAAAAACCATACTCATATTTTTCCAGCTAAGCAATTTGACAGCATAAAGGCAACTTTAGAGGCCAACTTAGATATGATATATACGCACGCATATATATAGCGTATATAATCACTCACTTTCAAGCCAACAGTTTGAAGACACTGACAGAGACAAACATTAACAAAAAGCCTAGCCATCTACTAATTAAGAAACTCTATACTTGAACATATTTCAGGTATGATTTAGAACTACACTAATATTTCAGTTACTTGACCTTCCCTGACATCACACACATTCATTCCTCAGCATATGTCTCAGAATCACCATTTAAGACTGAAGCAGACAGATGCATGAAAGATACTTAAAAATAGCTGTCAAAGGTTACAGGCAATATTTCAGCTCATTATAACTGCATCGGTTCCCAGTTTCATGAATTTTTGTTCTGTGGCAAGGTTTTAAGCCTCATCATTTTAATTCTTTAGAATAAAGAACACAGGATCTAAAAGCCAAAGGCATAGGCTCAGGTTTACAAGGCAGAACCCAAGACAGATTACTAAAAAAGGAGCAGGAAGAACTTGAATTTTTGGTGGGTTTCTCATTATAAGCTAAAGCAATAAATTAGTAATTACCATTAATTACCACATCTCTTCAAGAATAAAGAGGCCTCAAAGAAAAAGTGCAGAAAAATCAAAGCAGAAAGTACAAGTTTTATATATCTATCAGGAAGTTTTTAGACAGATTTGGCATTTGGAATGTTGGAGAGGAGACATTAATTTATCAGAGCGTGTGGGAGTTTTTTTTCCTAAATTTGTCATCTCAGCAAGTTACCAAGTCCAGTGGAATAAAGACTGTATCTTCTCTAGGAAGGGTTTCATATATATTTATAAGATGTTACATAAGCATGTTCACATAACGGGACTAATCATATTCCATAATTTCAAAAAAGGCAGTAGCAAGAAGGATTTGTTTGTTGAAAGTAGTGTAGATTTTAAAAATTAATGTCTGTATTTTCATCCTTGGACACTTCCATAACGTTAAGATTTATACTCCTGCCAGTAATTTATACTAAGATATATTCCATATCTGGGATATCTGAATTTCAGTGTGGATGGATTTTCATTAATACTGACATTGGCGCATACTATTTTATTAAGTCCCAGCAAGAACGAATACAGCTTCACAACACTGACAAACTTGTACAGAAGTAGGAGACAGGAGCCTAAAGGCTAAAAGCTATCCTGAAAGCCTGTCATGTTACCTGCCACATAAGAATTATTTTTTTACTGATATATGAAATACTCCATAATGAATTCCAGTCTTTTGAACTTGTCACTAATTTAATACTACAACATGTACAAAAGAATCTCAACCAAAATACTGCCAGTACCTACAATATACTCTTCTTCCCAGCCCACTCAAACATTGCTAACTGAGGAGGGAGCAAACGTAACCTATCTAACCCATCTAGGACACTTATTCAGTTCATCACCTACACCCACGGCAAATACATCAGCCAGAAGGTTTAAATTTAGCCACTGGTATCTTTCAGTGTTTCATTCCTGAAAAAAAGGCTGACAATAGTAGCTCACTCTGAGAAAACTGAAATCCAAAGACTACTCACAGAGGCAGCTTTGCTGTATCTTTTCTCATTCTGTTAGTAAGAGTTTGCTTTTTTATGAAGATATGCAAAAGTATATTCTTCTAATGAAGCACTAATGAAGCTGATAACACTTGAAATTGCTTTTACTCCATGAAGTCCAATAAGAATATTTAACATGTTTCTGTAATTACTAAAGCGAAGGCTGATCATAGACACTTTTGGGTCTCTATTAATTAAGCTAGTCAGACAGGATTTAACCTTCATTTCTGTTCAGGTGATGTCCACACATCATTAAAGGAGAGAATTAGCTGCACGGTATCAAAGTAACACATTGCAATTCAGAGATGAGAAATGTTTAATAGCTCGAAAAAAAAAAATTCTCTTCAGTTTCTTATAAATTCATCTTGCCTATATGTCATACCTACAAAAACCTTAGCAACAGATAAGGGTTTGGGCATTTAAGACGACTGCCAGTATAGCAATCAACACCTTATTTCTGGGCTTCCATATAGCCACCTATTTGTCTGTGCTGATTGTTTCCAGCCTTCCACTCAGAGGCCTTAAGCTCTGTGGCTCAGAGAGGTTTTCCCCTGCAGGTCTGCAAGACAGCTCTCAAAATCTTGCAGCTTGATTACTCAGTGCTACAATAATTCAATGTATGAGAACGCAGCTTGTCAAACATATAACTAACATGTGAAAAATGAAAATATATTGAGAAATTCAAATCCTTATAAAGTTCTATCATTGTATAGGAGTCTAACGAACTTGGTCTAAGTTGAAAACACAGTATTTGTTTGAAAACTGAAATTCTTCATTTTTAAAAAAAAAATCTTATCCACAAGCTTTTAAAGTGGCAGCTGCTAATAAAAGTCAGTTTAAGAGTAGCTTCCACTAAAGCAGACTGTAGAACTTCATTTAACAGCTACTGCCCCAGTTTGGTGACATTTAAAAAAAACACAATTATAATACACAATCAAGTGAGAAATCATAAGAAATAAAGCAGTAAATAATTTTTGTAATATCAAAAGTTTCTAGCAAGCTGCTTGTGATTTTTTAAGTAAAACCTCATGCAGCTGGATTCCAACCTACTAGTAAATGGGACTCACTGGGGCAACAGTGTGCTGAGTCTACACCAGGAGAAAAATGCCAAGAGGATATAAACACATTGAATGTAATTTACATTCTGCTGAATTTATCGTCTGCCAAGTCTAGTATACTGCTTGACATGTTGTGTTTATCAGACATCTGGGTAAAATTTAGGAAAGCCAGGAGATGCTGAAATTTCAAAACCATTTGGAAGAATCTCGTAATAGTTTATTGTCACACTTCAAGACACGTCTTTTTATAACACAATGACTATACGGTCACTATGAAACCATCCTAAAATTCTGACTCTCAAAGATAATACAAAAACTTTTGTAACTCTGTGTTTAGAGAATATCAAAAGGATGAGAAGATCAGAATACGTTTTTGGAAGATGGTCTGTATGCAGAACCTTTAATACCTAAGATTTAAGGGTCTGGAGGACAAAAGTAAACGACATTTTCTCCTTTAACAGTTTTTCCAGTATTACCTCTTTTCCCCAGCATTTAAAAGAAATCTCTCATGGGAAGATAAAGATCTCCTGAAAATTGTTGAAGGAAATTTGGGAGTAGTCGTGACATTCAACAGTGCATTGTTTAAGGCACTAAACTTGTGCTGAGCAGTGCATAAATACTGAGCAAAAATGAAGCAAATTTGCAAAAACTGTCACCACACATTAAAAGGACCACAAATTGGTCTGATTTTGCTTTGATCATGGCACAGCTATTTTACATTTTCATCTCCAATTCTCGCACTTAAAAATTTCTGTAAAGAACAGCCAACACCACAAAGAAGCCCACTGAATTTATAGTGTTCCTTTAAAAGAATGATATAAAGCTTGGCCTGTGAAAACAATCAACTTTCCTCTTATGTAAAGCAGGACACAGCTTGCACTTCCCAGATCATTATTTTCCTAACATGCACAATATCAAACAGGAGCATTTACAAGGAGATTGTAGCCAGGGAAAAACATTTTCTCCAAAAAGCAGACCGATAACTAAGGGATACGTTAGTATCCCCAGATTTGCTTCAAGTCCAATAGCAAGGAAGCATGGTAAACCAAAGTAAAAATAAAAAGTGTGAAAGATTCATCACCTTGAGGCATACTGATGCCCAATTTTCTCATTTTACTCCAGCTTTGGGGGCATGCCTCGCTTCTCATGTGAAAGGCCTGGAATTCCATTCACCCTCTCAAAAATAGTTCCTCTACCTATTCTCTTGCCATCTTCGTACACCTTTTTTCTTTCTTTTTTTTTTAAAGAAGACAAAAACCATCACCACCAAAAAAAAAAAAGCAAAACCCCACACAATACGTCCCTAAACATACATAGTCAATGCAGAAAGGAGCTTCCCAGCCACAACTTTATTGGCTGAACTTTGAAACTACAGGTCCCAGGAGTACTGCTGAGTAGCTCAGTAAGGTAAGTACCTGCTCTAGGTCAGCTAGCACAGAGAAATGTGCATTTTAAGCAAGACCAATGCTTGAAATCCTGGCCAAATAAGGCAAAAGCTTCAGTGAGTCACTGTCTCCTGTACTTAGGATGGTTACAAGTAAGTCCAGAGCAATGTATTAAAAACACCTTAAAGTGCCAGTGGTTTGCATTCACTAAAAGAGAAACTAAGATTAGAACCAGATAAAAGGAACCAGACCAGCAAAACCTTTATGCTTCAACAAATATTTCCCCAAAGGCTACAGCTGAAGCATCTATTTAATAATTTCAGTTGATAATCTCACAGACGTATAGCTTATGTCTAACCCCATTTCTGCAAGTACGTAATGGATTTTGACTTTCACTTCTTTTTTTTTCTTCCCCTGAATAAACTTTTCTTTAGCTAAGAGCATGTGTCGGCTACACCAGAGATTTCAGAATGTATTTTGCTACACACTATAAAGTAGCAAACTTACTTTTGTCCTGTATATAAAATCTCATGCTATAAAGAAACACGAAGGTCTCACGTACACTGAGCAGCCAGTTCCCTCCCAGAGCCTGCTGCTGCTGCTGCTGCCCTGATGGCTTTTAATTTCAACTATTTTTTCCTTATTCCTCTTATAATTGAAAAAAACCTACAAAAATCAAAGCAGAAAACCTAGAGTTTTGCAATCTAAATTCATGAACTAAACCACACATAGCAATGAATCACAGATCTGCAATCATTGGCAAAGCTTCTGTTAACTTCAAAACAGCCCAAATATTTGGCCAAAAGGAAGGCAATCAAAGAATGACATCTGAAGTTCTCAAGGTCAGACAGAAAAAACGAATAAAGGGGGAAGTTCTTTTACCAGCAGCTCTCTTCAACTTCCCTTCAGAACTGTCGTTCCATCTTGTGTTCATCCACCTCAGGAGCCTGAGGCAGTGACCTGCTGGCAGCAACGTACGGGACTTGCTTCAATCCTAAAAGCAACTTCACCCAACTCAAGCAGCCAATAGTGGTTATTGACAAGTGAATTTACAGCCTAGATACTAAGACTGTGAATATTCAGTATTTCAGAATAAATATTACTCAGCTTATCAAAGGCCTGCTTCATTACTGCAAACAGACCAAAACTTTTCAAGGGATAAATTATTATTTTTAATAACTATTCCCTGCAACAGAAGATAACAAAAAAGTTACTGACAAAATGAATAAACCACAGGTATCTTCCAGCTACTGTATCTGCCATGTATATATTTTAAAATGTTATATCCACATAATTATGTTACAAAGCATAATGGCACTACAGAGGCAGTTAGGCACAAATCACAAATAAAACCATGGTTCAAAACTGCATCAATACAAGAATTGCTTCAGCTAGGCTCATGATAATCTGTATGCAAAGGACAAGTTCACAACAGAGTAGACAGATTAACATCTGTACATGCATTAAAAACCTGTAACGCTCTTAAGTATTTTTGAGCTAACTAACAGGCCCATGGCTTTGAGTTTGGATTAATGATAAAGCAAACTCCATGCAATTTAAACATTAAAAAAATCTCAAAAAAATTTTTAAAATCACATTTTGTCTTTATGCCAGATGATAAAAATTATTCCCCACACAGAAATTAGATTCTTCAAAGCTACCATACTGAATCATTTAATTTGTTTAAGTACACCTAATGCAGTTGCACACTTCAATGAACATTTGAATTTAGAAAGGCAAGGTAGTTCTTCATACATGCAGTTAGAAAGAGTGGAGCAATCTGCTGCACAGCTTAGAGAGGCAGTAACCCAGTGCCATTTCATCTAGCCATCAAACGGATGAATGGATCTTCTACCAATATTATTTTTACTTAAATATTTAAACTGCATCCCTTTTTATGTCACTGCTATATGTAACAGTATCCCATAGCAAATTCATAGAGTTAACCTGGCGCAGAATAACTACAGTTTCTACTTTGACTCACTGCTATTAAAGCTTTTACCACCTTACTATGATTCTAACTTTTAAAGGTCTATTTAAATAAATTTGTTTTGTTGATTAGTCAGGACAGGCATTCCAACTGTGAAGTCTAAGGCTGAAGCACAGAGTGTTTAGAGAGAAGTCTTTTAATAGATCTTAATAGTCTTAATTTTTTTTCCGTATTTACTAGCCCTAGGCAACTCAGGCATGGGTGAAGTAATTCTACCTGTATTTCATGTTCCACTTACAAAAACAATAACAGAAGAACAGAAATGTCTAAGGAAAAGGTGTCTAAATTATATAGTAAAGCATTTATTAATAGTCTGAGTTCTTGTTACCCTTTGTTGCCAACAATTAAAAGCAAAATTGCCCATTAATGTTGCTAATCATAGATCATGCAGACACTCATCTCTGACCCGGAGACATAATAATACTACAAGAAAGTAGTGCCACCTTCAGTACTTTATATAATTAAAAGTGAACAGAGAGATCAGTTCAGTGAGAACAGAGTACTCCATCTCCTTCTGGAGAAAGAGAGATCACCTATTAGATTTAAGTGGCCAGAAACACTTTGTCAGCAAAAGGAAATAAATTGAAACAGACAGATGAAAGGGTGGCATGCAGCACAGAAAAATTTCTCATGCAAGGAGCTGAGTAGAATATTCTTAAAACCATCTGATATCTTTCCCCAACCTCATCCCCACTATCAATTGTTCTGTTTCATGTGTTTTTAATCTATCTTGGTCATTCTTGTGTGGCCATAAACATGATCTTATTCATGTTAAGCAAAGAACCCCTGGGTTTATTATCTACAGCCTGACAGTTCTGTAGGGACTCTGTGATCCTTGCACAGTAGTGTGCACTCATGTGTTCAGTAATGACATCCCCATCGTTAGGCAGTTGGGGGGCCACTGACAGATTTCTGAAGTTTGAATGTGGTTATGACAGAAGTTCAACTCTACAGTCCTACAGAGCGGACTAGAATGGCTCTAATCCATGAAAAGGATGAGAAACAGCTCGACAGAGATGAAATATTTGCACATTATCCAAGTGCATTTTGTCCCAGGTACAGTTACGTATCTTGGAAAAGACACAGTAGACGGACTAGGTTAGCATCAAATATTTTAGTGTCTAGTCTTTCAAAAGTGGTCTGACTGTTCACATGACTGGTTCTTATTCTCACATGACTGGTTCTTATTCTACTGCACTACTTAAGAACTGCATAGGATAAATAAGCAGCTTGCGCAATCTCCCCAACTAAACACAGGTCAGCTTACTGACACTACCAATACTAGATGAGACAAGATTTTTAAGAATCTGCCAGGCACCTGAAGAGCCCAAACTCTCTAATATAGGGTTTCAAATCTTCTACCAATAAGCTTCAGTCAGAAAAAACTGAAGTCATATTTGCTACCACTGTAGAACAAGCTATCACTTTGTCAAATGATTTCTTACTACACTTGACTGCAAGCATACAGCATTAACATAATTTATTTTGAACAACTAGAATGCATCCTTGTTGTCTTCTAATTAGATTATTCCTTGTACTGGTAATTACATCAGACAAGAAAAGAGTAATAGCTTTAGATTTCTAAAATCATCTGTAGAGTATGTGAGGAGAGAATGATCAATAATGCTAATCTACTGGAACACAAATTCCCAGAAGGAGATATTTTATCATGAGTGATTCTTTAAATAATCAGCGTTATTTCTCAAAGTTCATGTTTCTTTCACTCATACTTTAAAAAGTACCAACACAAGGGAACAGCCACTGCAATAGTCACCAAAACCAGTAAATGATAACTGTACTTTGAGTGCTTCTAGGCAAAAGGCCCATTACCACCTTCTTCCTCTGACCACAAACCCAGAAGTGCAAGCTGTCATTACGTTATCTTTATTTAAACAAAGGGAAGAAGAAACTTAGGCAGAACACTCCTCTTCCCCCACACTATCAGTACTAGAGATGTTCCAAAACACCTGACTACATCTAATACCTAAAAGTAGTTAATAGCCTATCTTTTAAATTATTTTCTCAGTGGGAATGCCATCAACTGTAACAGAAACCTGTTCACCCACAGAGCCTTTTCTTTACCATTCCCAAGCTCCTTTGAACTTCGTTAGCACTCTGCACTGACTATGTCAGTCAAAGTTGCCTTGAACTTTAAGAGTCATTAAATATTTTACACAGCTAGGAAACAGACAGCAGGAAAGAAAGCAGGAGAGGACACAAAACCAAAGAATGAAACCCAGAAAAAGAAATTAGAACAGACAGGAGAGAAAGGTCCAAGATTAGACCACAAAGAGATATCACCAGATTTCTCTACAACAATGGAAAGAACACTACCGTTGAAGGACATCTCATGGAGCAAAAAGGCACAATAGTGTCAACTTGTTTATATCTGTAGTTCTTCCTTTTCCTACCAACATGAAACATGTACACAAATTGTAACATCAGTGCTAGTTGATTAATTTAGCATTACAAACTGTGAAGCAGGAGCAGGGTAAGCACACCATTGTCAGGATTGTACTCAGGAAACAGGTGACATGAAATAATCTATCAGCTACATTCTATCCTTCAAGCCATCTCATTTGCTCCAAGAGATTCAGATCAGGGAATACTCCAAATCTTGAATAGTTTTCCACTATAAAGGTGCTACTTTTTTCTGGAATTCTACAAAATCCATAGGAAAGATTTTGTTGCTTAGAGTTCCATTTTCACATTTCACTATTAGCTTTGGGTGAGAAGAAGGGAAAGACAAAATGAACCAGTACCTCAAAGAAGTCTCTGGACATCACTGAAGTCGACAGCATTTAAAAAACCATCAACGCTGTAAACATTGTAACAGACAATGAGAAATCACTCATGAGAAGAACCCAGGGTCTAATGAGGACACAGTACCCTTCTAATAAAATTCAGATGGAATGGGAAGGAATATTGGACCAGGGGAAGCAAACTAGCAGCCAAACAGCTAATGAAGCAAACTAGAGAAATACCAGAATTAAAACAGGCATTCAGGAAAAGAGGAGAAAGCTTAGTGAACTTACACATGTCACATACAGTTAAAAGTAAAAATAAAAATAGGACAGAGACTGAAGAAAGAAGTGAACAGATGCAAGTTATTACCAAGCATTTTAGTGAACTTCACCTGGAATTGATTTCATTATGCCTCTGTACAGGATTCTAGAATTTATGGTAGTGGATGGCATGACACAACAGGTTCATGCGTAACAGTTACTTGGAAAGACAAGCGCCATCACTCCACTCCAACCACCCTCCTCTTCCACCCAGCTTTGTACTGCTGAGCACAAGGTCATAAGACAGTGGATATCCCTTTGGTGATTTGGGGTCAGCTTCCCAACTTCTTGTGCCCCCTCCAGTCTATTTGCTGGCAGGGTGGTGTGAGAAGCAGAAAAAGCCCTGACTCTGTAAGCACTGCTCAGCACCAACATCTCTCTTGTATCCATGCTATTTTCAGCCCAAATCCAAAGCACAGCCTCATACTAGTTACTGTGAAAAAAATTAACTCTCTTGCAGCCCAAACCAGCACAATAAGATATAGGTCTACATGAACACATGCTTACACACACACTTCCTTCTCCACTGTGGGGTTAACCACCAGATCCACACAACTTGTAGGCCCAGATTTTAAGACGTTCCCTTCCTAAAATAAAAGACAAGATCTAGTCTATCCTTAAGTCACAAAAGCTGAAAATATTATTTTTGTGGCAGAGTAACTAAGGAATGTTCAGATCAGAAAGTGGTCCCTAAAACCACGTTACCTTAAAAGTAAAATTATCATTTTATATTATCGAAAATAAATGCCTTCAGCACCTCCGATTATCACTTCAGGAAAGGTCTAAAGAAAAATATGCAATAGTTTTTTCAATGCTCACTCTGGAACAACTGCAGCTGTTAAATTCAAGCAGAAAATTCCGTCTTTCGCATTCTTTACTTTAAAGGATAACTCAGACAAGCAAAGACCTGACTTATCTAGTGATAAGCAAGCTTCCCTAAATGGACTGCAAATAATTTTCTGAAAGCTTAGTAAAAGTCTAGGTACTTTTCAATTCAGTAAAAAGACAACAATCTCAAATTTCTTTTCCATCAGACATTTCCACATCAGTGAAACTGTGCAGCAGTAGGCAAATAGGAGATGATACAGTACAGGTGATGGCACATATCTTCAGTGAAGTAAGTTTTTCTAAGATTCATCCCAAGTCTAAAGTCCTTTAACCCTCGGGGGGTTTAGAGTTTGTCTGGGGTGGTTTTACATTTTCTGAGGGCTGGAGACGAGAAAGAAGAGTTATATGCCTTATAGAACGCAACAACAAAACAAAAAAAAACACAGCTAATTGCATCCTATGCATTTAACAGAGACACAGAATTGAAGATATAAATAAGCTGCAAGAGTTACTTACCATTTAGAAAGCAGACCTAAATCTAATTCTAATAGACTCTTCCCAGCCTACTAACAGGAAGGCAACCTGCAGCGAGCCAACATGGCTAACTGCTCCTGAAGAGTTCACATTTTATGAATTCAGTGGATTTGCAGCTGAAGCAAACAACATTATCATACTCAGGAACTTACATCTGCGGAAAAAGGATTTATGATGGTCCACTCAACTGTAGGAAAAACCTAAGTCCTACAGCAGTCAACTGGCAGTACAGGAACAAAACCACAAAGAGCATGAATGAACTGAAGGTATGGAATTACACAAACAAGTAAGACCACAAAGACAAACATATACAAAGGAAGGAAAGAAATATGTTAAGTCAAACAGAGAACTATTTTAATAGTCCACACACACAGACAGCTTTGCTGCCAGAGTCAAGTAACACCATAACTCTTCTGAGGCCACGTGCTGTTCTTATCTCCCCCACCTAACCAATAAATACAGGAACTAACCAGTTCAAGTTGCAGTAAAATGAAATTTCCTTCACAAAGAAATGTATTTTTTAAAAACTATCCAAGGAATTTGTAGATTCTTGCCACATCACCTTCTCCCCATTGCTTTTGTGCAAAGTTTTCCAAGGAATACTCACACAGAGGAGCATCGAAGGTGTAATTTGGAGATGAAAGTATGAAACAAATTTGTTGTACAGATTTTCATTAAAGACTGGCTTTAAGTGTTGCAAGTTTAGGAAGTCAGTATACTCCTCTAAGCCTGTTAACCAAGCACAGATACAGATATGCTACCATTTAGTTTGTTCATACATTATTTATAAATAGCTTTAAAACAAAGCAAAAGGTACAACCAATAATCTCAGTGAAGCAGCTACCATCAGCC
>NW_009715446.1:0-17398 GCF_000703405.1 Apaloderma vittatum | reverse complement strand
AGCAGGAAGTCCCAGTAATAGCATCAAATCTTTTCAAACTCTCTTCCACCACCTTCCACAATTACCTTAAATATAAAAATGTCTCCCCAGTGACTGTCCAAAGAGTGCTTTTTCTTTTTATTTTCTTTTTAAAATTTCTTAAATAGCCAAAAAATCAAGAGTTTTTTTTCTGAAAAAAAAAAAAAACGGAAGAGAAAAAGACACCAAAAGCTTCATGTTTTTCTTTATGAGCATCCATGGAGAGCTTTGCTTCCTAAACTGCACCTCTCAAAGGAAAAAAGAATTATACTACACATAACTATGAGATTTAAATTGCTTAGAAATAAATGAATTGTTAAACAAAAATACATTTTACGTTGTTTAGTTTGCAGTCCACATAAAATTCCTTTCCACGTCTTATTCACTAAGAATAATTTTATTACCTACTCACTAGACTGAGATTCATGTTACCCGAGTTCAGTACTTTGCTCTGTCACAGATGTGAAGACTATTTTTTCACACATCACTTGATCTTTCTGTGACTCTAATGAGGGCCAGTTCATTACTGTCTGTGGAGCATTCAGATGTCAAGAGTAGGAAAGAAGGAAAAAAAGTAAACCCGGGGATGTCCCCAGTTCACTACTAGCTGGGGACATTCCAGCAGCTGGCAAACTCAGAACATTATTGTAGCCCAAGTAAGCAATCGCTGTTTTTCAGAATGATCAACATACAGAACACAAATTTGCATTGATGCCTCCAACCCTAGAGGTTTTTAAAAACAAGGCTTGAATGCACGCTTGAAAACTTAAAGGGCTTTGGAGAAGAAAAAGCCTAAAATAACCTTGCCCCTCTACAAATACAAATATAAAAACAGACAATCTAAAAAACATCTATCTCTTATTATTTGTAATATCAAAGACAAGCAGAAACCTAGACAAAACCTTTTCAACTAATGAAGTGGCAATGATTTATTCTATTGCATTAAAAGTTAAATTTTAATATTTCACTACAATAATGTATATTAAGTTTTATAAAAGAAAGATAAAGTAATCTCTCAGTTGTATAGATTATCCAGCAAAGATCTCCCTTGTAACACATTTATTCCTTTGTAGCGTGGCCGGTCTCTCCAGCTGACAAGTTTCAGAAGTCAGTGAAGGGGCTCAGAACTGTACAGAATGTCGGCCTCAGGGACAGACCAACGTAACTTGTTCCTGAGGCAGACACCCTGTGAAGTACTGAGCTCCTTCACCAAGAGCACAGTGTATAAATAGGGCCATTTGAAAACAAAAAGAAACCAGGCTGCTGGCAAAGCCACAGTGAAACACATAAAACATGGCTCATACTAATTAAAACACAGAAGAAAAAAATTATAATTTACTCAAGACTCCTAGCTAGTTTTAGATGAAAATGACATCCTGTGGGTAACAAGTCAGCATGATCTGATATTTATGGATTTTCAAACTATTTTATGAACCTTTTTATTACTGCTTTTTGTAGTTTGAAAAATAATTTACAAAGAAAGAAGTGTCTGAAAGCATTTAGCCAACGCTTAAAGCCTGACAATAACTCTGAACTCCCTGCACATCCATCACATATGTCATCCCAAAGATAAGTAAAAGTAGAGATCATATGATAAGAAAAGATGCCCCATCCTGGGAGAGAGGAGCCAAAAGGAGCTGGTTTAAACTAGTTGGTTTTTTTTCATAGAAATTGCTAACAAAGTGCTGCAGGTTAAATTAACAGCTACTCTTTAATAATTAGATTCTCCATACGATACTGCAAACAGTTCAGATTTCCTGATTTATTTATTTAAATACAGATGCTTTACCATTACTATAAATAACAGCAACACTGCTAAAGCACCACCTCACTCTTAGGCGAATGATTCTTTGCACTAATATTGAACAAAGGGGAAACACAGAGCCTATGTTTCACATAGGCAAACTAACAATCTAAGAGAAGGGGTAAGTAAGAATTGGTAGCTATTTTAAGTCTTCTACCTGAGCTGGCTCTCTGAAGCCAAGAGGGAATCAGGAAATCAAGTTTCTCCTTGAAGGGCCTTTCTTGCAGGGAGGAGCTCAAAACCATCCCAAAACTGAAGGAAACCAAGAACCTCTCAGACACATGCACGGAAGTAGAAAGTCTAAAACTGGAACCTCATGATTTTGCTTATTGTAAAATGATGCAGTAATTGTGGGGTTTACATGTTTATATATTTTTCAGCTGTTCTGCATGTTCAACATGCCTACTGCATCTTTTGTGGGAAAAGCAGAAAGTGCCTGAACCATAATAGCAGACACTTCTAATTCTTGCCAGGCTGGTTCCCCATTAAACTTCACCTACATCTCACACATCAGCAACTGTAAACAAACTGAGATTTCACAGAAACCTGATAATCACATCTTTGAAGCGCTTTCATGTCATGCAAGCTTAAATCTATGTCTAATTAGCTTTTGTAGGAAGGAAAAATAATCTATGAACCTGTGCAAGAGGTGTGGTTGGAAAGAAAAATGTTGGATTTGTCTTAGTTATTGTTGAACTCTACTAAGTAATTGGCATTTTGCTCCAAGATTTGTATAAACAAGGATCAGATGCTAAAAAGAAACAATACGTTAGGCGAGGTCATTCTTAGATAATACCTGAATTTACATAATTCTAAAGCTTAGCCATTTGCCACGCATTCCCAAAACAAGCACAAAACCTTCAATAAAGGGAGACAAGCCTTCAAAATTTTTCATTCAAGTTGGTAAGAAGGAAATATACTATTATTAGGACGAGGAAAAAAAAAAAAGGTTTTACCCATTTGACATGGAAGTATCCACTCAAAACACTGACAGATGTCCAGGGAAATGTTAGCCCATCTACACCATTTCCCCTAGTCTGCTGTCAAGATCTTGAGCAAACCAGATTACCTGCTCTGGCAGTTCCACTACTGTCCTGAAAGCTTCTCTGACCAGCACCTAACATCTCGCTCTGCAGTACAGCCGGGTAATGCGAGGCCAACACCGCAGCCTTCCTTTTCTGTTTTCCTTCCTTTATTAGCATCTCTCTCACTTTCAAAGGTAATTATTATATCACTGTTTTCAAATGGATCTTTAGGCACCTATATAAGTAGGATTTAGACAAAGAATTTTTACGTGTTTGTGGCTGGTATGCTTCAATCAGCCTCAAAGTCACAGCTGGAGTGTTCTGGAAGATTCCATAGTTGCTCTCCCTTTTTCTTGGAACACAACAGCAGGAGGTCTTAGTACTTTCAAAAATCTTTGAAAAACTATTTTCCCACTTTTTCAGAAACCACTGTGCACGGAAGGGAAAAACTTTTATGTCCCTCCTCAAAATTAATCAACTTAAATCAGTGCTGAATATTTCTAAATATTTATTGCCTTTAAAGCCAGTCTTTTATCTCAGGTACCCTCTTTTACCTTAAATGTTTTTCTTTATTTGTTAAAATCAAGACAGAAGTATTACTAGCCTTAGAAGTCTAGTTTAAGAAATATTGCAGATAATTGATTTAAACCGTTTCAGCCAGAATTCAGGGTTAATGTTCAAACAAGTCACATAATCTGTATATGTGTAAGACAAGATCTGCCTGGCCCAACTATACTAGTTATTAGACAAATAAGGTGCAACCACCGATCGTACTTCTGGGCACACAGATAATTTTTACAAGGAAAATTGTCTTTTCACAAACAGCACTCTGTGGGAAATGGATAAACTGTGGCAGCAACAGTACAGTCCTTAGCTGCATTTCTGCTAAGGGTGATACTATAGCCAACTTTCCCTCATCCAAACCCACCAACAGAACGGTAGACAACGGAAGAGTTCTCTAAGTTGAAATATATTAACGAGTGATGTAGTATTAACTTGATCCTACCAATAAAAGCTGTAGAATAGATGGATACTTTTTACTGACACAAATCAGTGTTACAGGACAGCAATTCCTAAGGAAGAATAATTATGCCAACGTGCCAACAGGAGAACTTTCGGTGGCATAGCTGTATTCAGAAGAATCAAAGAAAGCATCTTCCTAATGTAAATACGCCGTCATAAGAGAAGCAGAAAAGTAGCAAAAACCTGCATTTCAATACAGCAGAAGTAATGCCCCCATTTAACAAGATGCTTCAAGTTTCTCAAGCGAGTTGTTTCCATTGTGTTTCCATTACCGCTTTGTGTTTCCATTGTGTCATGTGTCATTTGTCTTTCTCAAAGAAATCTATGCTGTCAATATCTATTTTTTTGTTCAGTAAATGTTCATTACACATGCCATTATCCCTACATTCTGTTATTTCCCCAGCATGCTTGCCATTTATATTTTTCTAACAGTGATACGTAAATTCACACAAAAAAAGGAATCTCGTAAGTGGCCACCTCAGCTAGGCAGCCTTTTCACCAACAATTAACATTTCTTTTATTCAAGGTTAAATATTTTATTTGCAAAACAAATTATGTCTACATTAGACTTACTATTTCATTTCACTGGAAAAGGACTCAGGTTGGTTTGGTTTATTTTAAAGGATGAGAAGAGTTCTTAGCCCAGGGCCTGGCAACGGAAATTGGCCAAAAACTCTTAACCTGGCATCACTTACACGCCTTCACCCAAAGCACTGAAACTGATTTACCAAATAGATTTTTAACATATCTGTAGCCATGGACGGAGTCTAGAAGTTACTTCCATCCATTACAAAAAAATCAAACCTCCAAGCCAGCAATCTTATGTGATACATAAAACCACTGCATGAAAATTCAAAGGTGCATCTCAGGCATTTAGAGTTAGGCTGATCTCAGAGCTTCGGATAGCTTTTCTCCTGCACACATTTCACTTTGTTTCAGATGGCAGAGACAGTATGAGTTTCTTTAAACATTGGTCTGCCTTTCAAATCCCTATGGTGACTTTGTTCAAGCTCATGCTGCAAACTTGGAATTGAAAACGACTTCCGAAACCATGAGACCAGTGCTCCATGTTGCTTCCTCAGCCTAGGAAACCCTTGCTTTACAAGGAAAAGCACCATTGGCCTAAATTTTAATCTCATCCACAGAAATATCTTTACCATTTGAAATACCAAAAGTAAAGATTTCACATAAACATTAGCCTAAAAAGCATTCTTTGTGCTCCTTTAGGATAATGAAGAAAAAAAAAATGCAAAAGCTTCTAATACTTTCTGCTTATTCTGTCATAGAACAAGTCAAAAGAGCATAAAAAGGTCATATAGACTAACCTATACCAGTGTCCGAACACCTGAAGACAACCATGTTAGAATGGTTTGTTAGTATAAAATTTTAAATTTTATACTATTATTTTAAAAAAAATTTTTACATACTCTAACTAGTCTAAGTACCACTGCCTTTTTACTTATCTTCCAAACACCCTAGGACTATCAGTTCTGCGAGCAACATTTCAGTTTCTGGCGCTAATATTACGCACACGTGAAGAGAATATCTCTGAGAGATTGTGATGAATGCATTCTAAGGGAGCACTACAAAAGTCAAGAGTAAATTGTGTTTACAGCTTTGAAGAATGTTTCAGATCAGTACACCTTTATGAGCGATCAGGTCTCGGGATATTATTTGTATTTATACGTTAAAGTTTGTCAAGGCTTTTGTCTTGCTTGATAAATACTTCCTGCCTATAAACCAGATGTCTGTGAGAGCTGTATTTACTTACACTCTCTGATCCCGTCTTCAAGCCTCCTTAAGTACAGGAATCTTGAAAAACACATATTTTGTTCCAGCTGAAAAGAGGTAGTACTGACTTCCCTCCCACCTCCTCCCACCCCACTCGCATCTTTGTAATTCTACACAAAACAAGCCAAGTAGAAAGAGTCGCAAAGAGAAAAGGAACTATTCCTCCAAGGAAGTGCTTTAATGAAGTAGAAAAAGGTATAAACATCTCTAGATGCCTTGCGTGGAACATGGGAAGTCGCATGAAGAAAAAACACAAGGAACTTGAAAGCTCAGTAAGGTATTTTGTGTCCCGTCATAAAATGGCTGCTACATAAAAGCAAAAGTTACTGCCCTAAGGGAAACGTGCATTTTCTTTGCTGTTTTTTTTGTTTTCCGTCAGGCTTTCCTGCCGGAGTGACACCTTCCAGCACAGCAGAGTGTCAACAGGCTTCAATGTATGGAGGACATACATTTTGTGTGTTTTTCTGTACAATCTTTTCATCTCCAGGCTTTTTCAAAAAAAAAGCTCTGCCAAGTTTTTTAGTTGCTGGATCAACAGGTAATACAGAAATGAAACTTCTAGTTGAGATAAGGAACTGAGAGAAAGTTACAAGAAGGGTTTTAATCAGAAGTAATTTCCATTATATCACATTGCTGAAATATTTAATGATAATACTACTTACAGGTAATTATTTTGTGTTATACACAAAAAGTGTATGATATTGAACAGATACAGATAGGACAACAGACCATGAAATTAAGTTCAGAAAACCAAAGGTTAAGTTTCTTCTGACAGCACTGGGTAGCTCAGCACCTCTCAGCTGGTCATAGGCAGTGTATGTTTACTTTAGCAGAACAGAAACCAGACATGTATTTGTTTTAAATTATTTGCAAGCCCTTGTTGTACAACAGTGGTACCTCTGCTGTTAGATATCGCTGGCAATTATTTTAGCAAAGTTAGCCAACAAAACAAGAATTAATTCATAGCAATGTTTTCTGGTTTTGAAAGTTTCTTTTTTGTTTCTCTGGTTGTCAGCCAACTCTGCAAATGCCACAAGAAAACTTCCTGCAACCTGTTAGTATCTGCAATCTATTAGAATTATATCTGCTAATATTATTTTTTCAGTGAAAGCAGTCAAGTTAGTGATTCAATTACCAAACTAGGTTGCACTCAATCATTTTGCTGCTATTTGGCTCACTGTGAGACTTACGGGAACAGACTTATCTGTGCAAATTCACAGGTGTCCTTTGTTAGATATTCCTGTATGTGGTTATGCTATTGACAATAAGCAACTCTCCAAATGCCACCTGAAGAAGCAAGGACAAAAAGCGATAGGCACAAACCGTAGCATGAAAAGCTCTGATCACGACCTCACAAAGAGGTCAAATAAGTACTGCAACAGGTAGTCCAGAGGAACTGTAGAACTTCCCATCCTCAGAGATTTTCAGAGTCAAACTGGAAAAGGTCCTGAGCAACCTGCTGCAGTTTTCACTCTGAGCAGGCAGTTGGCCTAGAGAGCTGTTATTCCACAAAACAACAGCAAGTTCTGCGTAACAACCACAGACTCTCTGGAAAACCACTCTATCATAACTGAGGCAGTCATAATTAGACTAAAATGGTTACTCTAGTAGAAGTTCAATAGACAAAGAGAATTTGGTGGTGAAGAAAACTGTGACAAAGGTAAAGTAGTAATATAAAAGATCTACTTAGACAAGTCTTTTGAGAGAGACAATAAAAAAAAATGCAAGAAGCCTCAAACACTTAGGATGGAGAAGAGCAAGAACTAATAAAGCTGTAAATGTAGCAAACTGGAAATTAATATAAAGAAGTTAAGAGCTCAACACAAGGAGAAAAGGAAAATCAGCAAAGGAACAAAGAGTAAAGATATAATGAAAACAGTGGGCGAGGTAGCTGCACTGGCATCGCAGCAACAGCAAAGGAAGTTACAGCTTTTATCACACAGTGTGAGATTAGGAAGGTCTTAAGTGCTTTGGCTCGGTCACAGGAGAGACACAGAAGAGTTACTATCAGTCCATCTTTTCCTGAATAGCAGTGATGCAATTGAACTAACTGTATCTGAAAGAAAACAAAGTCACCCAATGAAAAGAATATACTTGAAAGTATTTGACTATAATGATCAAAGTATGATAGAAACAAGAGAATGGCAGTTTTCAAAAGAAAAAAAATAATCTGTATTTGATCTAGCTCAGGCTTCCTTTGTGTCAGCACTTTAAATAACACAGCAAAGGTGCTGACAATAGTTCTGCTAACGTTACAGTGAAAGCTACTAAAACTAAATGAGGTTTTAAAGACTGCTTATATTTAACTGATGGCCTGAATGGCAAACAAAAAAAACAAAGACTCTACGCACCATATCCCAATTTTCAGTCTATCTGGCCTACGTAGAAAACAAAGTAAACTGAACGGAAGAGCAGAGTCATTCTTCATGAGAGAAGGAAAAACCCACCAGCGATTGCCAATCTTGCCATGTTTCAAATTCAAAATTCTTTTCAGAATAATCCCCCTTTACTAGCAATGCAATGAAACCCTCAAACACTTTTATCTTTTTCTTCATAAATACTGAAGTCCCTTTAGTACATTACAGTGCAATCCATATTACTATAATTATTATAAAAGTAGGTAGGCTCCTAAAAATACCATTCAAGATAAAATTATTGGATGTTCAAGTGTTTACGGAACAGTCAGAGTAAGAGTTGCTTATTCCCATAATCCAAGAGAAAATGGTAATTTCAAATTGAATATCCAGACTAAAATACTGAATTTTGTTAACAGTTGTGTGCAATTAACACTTGCAGCCTTCTGGACAGAACAAGCTGCTTTCCACTTGGCTTTGCTTGTACTTACAGTGTGTGCTCACACGACTGCTGCTGAGCTAAGGACACCATTCAGAGGGCTTGAGAAGGGTCTCGCAAGTCAAGGTCTCAGCTCAAAGCACGAGAAACATCTGGTACAAGAAGTGGAATATATAGGTTCTTCAGCATAACATTTCCACACATGCATCAGCAGCCAGAGTGACTACACCTTTAAATAAACCCCAGCATTGCCACCCATTTCCAGTTTTCCCGCAGGGCGCCTTCCTAATACATTCTCTGCATCACAGTCAAAGCTGGACTGCACTCTCAGTAGAAGCATTTTGCTAGGCACATGTGCTCCACTACCCCTGAAGGAAAGAAAAGTGCCACGGCCACCGTTACCCAGCCACTCACAAATTTCACAGTTCACTTTGAAGAGACTGGCACTCCAGGTGTTATTAGGCAGCAACTTAAATATTTTGCTTTTCCTTGGGAAACAAAAAGCACAGAGAAACACTATTCAGCAGTAACATGTCAATTTAATCCTCTGGGGTAAGAAAATTATCTCTGATTGCACTACCTCGTTCATACAACACATCAAGTACCTGTTCTATTATACCTGAAGGCATACTGAAGTTGCTTTTCTTACATGGAGAAAAATGTACAAGTTGTTGCTTAATGTTAACTTTTGGTATCCTCTTGTAAAGGGCTGAGAAGTTGGCAGTCTTTCTGAAGACTAACACTTCCGTTCTGTAATGGAAGGCCAAACAAAGTTTACCCGCAGTCTCACTGTATAGTGCTTGATATTGTCCAATTCTATACAGGCATTATTTTCCCTTCTAGAACACTTCAGGATTTTTTTTCTTTCTTCTGAACATTTAATCTGGTATTTTATGTTCTCTGTTAATATAATATAGAGCTTAAGTCCTACAAACACTGGTACTTCCCTTCAGCGTAATTAGTCAAAATTAACAGGGGGGCATATAAAAATTAAAAATAAAAGAAAAGCAGTGCTACAAAATGCAGTAAAGTTACTGCTCCTAAAAACCCCAAAGAACAATAACTGGGTAAAACTGACAGAACAACCAAAAGGAGATACCTTCTCTAAACCAAATGACACACATCTTAATCTATAAAATGCTAATTAAGATATTGTAGTAGCTAAACAAAACACAGGCAGCTAAAAGCTCATAAAATATAAGCAGCTAAAAGATCATAAAACAAAAAGCAAAAAACCTCACTGTCTTTCAATACCAAAGAAAGGAAGTCAGAGTAACAGCCAAATGCCAGTGACAGAGGAACTTTTAACCAAGAAATAAGGCACAATTTTAGCTGCTTTACCTCTGGGGAAATTCCTAAGCAATCCATGCTTATTATCTCAGAGTAAAGTCTGTAAATTAAGAAAATCCCACCTAGGACCGCATGAATGGTGCAACAAAGCCATTAAAATATTTTCTGTTAACCACAAGCAGATTATAATTGACAGTGCAAGAGATTAAAAGCCCTTTTATCACTTCTCAGTTCCACTCTGTCTTTACAATACTGTAATTATGACTGGTCAAGTACATCTTGAATTTGCACACCTCTTCAAATACTGATTATCTGTGTTCTGCAGACATGTGCAAATACATACATCAAAGGTGGCACTTTCACAGAATGTTAACCAGGGTCCATTGTTCTTGTAATTCTTTTTAGAGTTGAAACCCGACACTTTAGGTCTATAAACAAGTCCACTTAGTCACTTTCTACAAGTTACTCATGTAGAAACCACAATGTTCTGTTCTCCTCGGCAGCTTATAATACATTACATGGATAATAGCATCTGAAAAAGATGAAGGATGAAATACAGGAAACACCAACAAAAGTCAAAGTACACTCAAGTCATCACTGGAGAAATTTCATTATTTCTTTAAGAGCAGGTAGAAATGCCTAGGGGGGAAGGGAAAGAAATAAAACAAAATTAAAAATCCAAACCAAAAAACTAATGCAAGTTTCAAAGTGTAGATGCATGTAATCACTGTGCAAGCATATACTGTAGCAGTACTAAGTGGAGAGGGGCTTGCACTTACAGGGTATGTGACATATTCAGGGTATGAAAATGAAACAACACTAGTGGGCATCACACCAGGTGTTTAAGCCTTTCAGTTATACAAATTGACCTCAGACAGAAACAACAGGCCATAAGGTATTAAAGACAAGTCAGAGAAAATTAGCCTCATCTATACCAAGTCAAGCATAGATCTCCACTTAAGTCTTCTAAAACATGTACAACACACAAATGAAGCACTGAGAGAAGACTTGTCCCAGCTGGCACGACAGAGTACAACATGGTGAACTTCGGCACCAACTTGTCCTCTCCTGAAGCTACAAAGTCTTTCCTAAAAATTAGAATATTTAAGAACTAGAATATAATTTTTTAGAGGTTGAAAGACTACCCAAGCAGCTTGGGAATTTCATCACTGGAGGTTTCTGAGAATAAGTTCAATAACAGGCAATAGCTACAAATTCTCTCTTGGGAGATTCAGATGGGCATTAAGCGAGGCAGTAGATTAACAACCTCAGAAATTTAACTAAACAAACCCATAGCTATCTTGATCTGTTGTTGGTAGTAATCACACTTTATAAGCAGATGTTTAGACCAGATGACAAGTAGAAGTCCCTTCCAAGCAACAGGCTGCCCAGGCAGGCTGAGGAATCCAATTGACAAGGCTTAGAGGAATCTGATTTTAAGTCCAAGACATCTCTACCTGGAACAGGAGATGGACTAATCCAAGTATAACATGAAGCTCATTATTTATGATCTTAGCTGTGTCATTGAACCTGATTTGTCCCTGGCTATGCTTACAGATACACCAATTCCATATCTATTAGCTAGACAAGGGCTATAAGGCTTAAGTTTGATGTGAGACATGAGATGATTCATACAGAGTGTGAACTTTCTGCTCCAGATACACAGTTTCATGTCAGGGGTCAAAAATAAGAGATCTTCCAATACCCTAAAGCCTCTTTACCACACAGTATATAGAAGTGGTAAATATATCTAGCTATTAATTTCCTAATTTGTTAATAAACAATGTAGAAAAAGATCACAGCAACTTTTAAAATTGCAACCATCGCTTTGTAAACTCCAAAACTGGAAAAATATTTTTTTTATTATTTATATCACAGAAGACCTAGAACTTCAGCACAGTTTTGAATGTCTTTACTTCAGAAGTCATTCTTTAAGCAATCAAGGATTAGTAGCAATACAAGAATTGCTTATACTTACAATAAACTCCACTACTTTGGCAGTTGTCTTAACAGCGTTGCACTGCTGCCAGCGTTTGAAGAGAAAATGTTCTCAGTGATCAACACCTCTGACACAGCATGTCATAATGCCAGGATACAGAGCAATAATTGTAATTTAATAATGCTGTCTGCAGTGCCCAGCCAGCAGCTGCAAGCAGGAGTTAATACAAGCAAAATGGCAATGCTGCAGTAAGTAATAAAATGTCCTTTCTTTTCTGTTTCTGGTACAGTAGACAGGGTTAAATCTAAGTCCCAGGGATGAGAAAGATCACTCAAAACAGTGAACTAATTCAACAATCAGGTTGTATGACTTTGAAAGAGAGTAAGACAATTAAAAACGCTAAGCACAAAGGATTCATTTTTTCTGCCCACCTGGCTTCTCTAGATAAATCAGTTTAACACTCATGACTAAACACATGCATGTCACTGCACACACCAAGTAAACAAGAAATCAAGTTAACTTCTAGCACAGAAACAAAATTAAATGTACCCAGAAATCTTCAATATTAATAAACATTATGCAGACAACCGAGTGAGTTTAGAACTCACTTCCTTCAAATCCTGAAAAACTGGAAAAAGAACAGTTTCAGAGAAAATTTGTGCCTTACTTTTCACTTATCTATTGCCTGTGCTGCAACTGTGGTGTACAATCTTTTTCTTTTTTACCAGTTTTGCATTCTTTTAAAATATGAAAAAAGGGTTAAAGGTCCTTTTAAAATTAATCACACTGTCTTCACTGCAGAACATCATCATCACACTAAGCCCTAAAATGTCTAACTTTCTGTATCTCTAGACAATGACAAACACTAAACCTGTTCAATTAAATGCAGTAAAACAGGAGATAGTTTTCTAAAATTGTTACTGACATACATCTCCTCTAATCACATTAACCATTATCTCTTCTGACACTCATTTAACTGGCAAGGATTCAGCCACTCATTCTAAATAAGTCAGTTTGTTACGTATTAATCATCTAAACAGTTTTTGTTGTCTCCTATCGGAGCAGCTTCAAAATAACTTCAGTTGGTTTTCGCATTTAGGAAAATATGGTGACAGAACACTATGCACTTTTGAAAACTAGTAACAAAGTGTCACTAATAGAAATGGTTCACTAAAATTGCAAAATATGCATTGCATTCTTCCTGCTGTATTAGTATCCACATCATTAAGACAGGAAATCCAATTTAAATCACAACTTTTATGAAAAATCAACTGTTGACACTGCTTAATATGGTACCTCGCAGTATTCACAAAATATATCAGTAACACAAGTAGTCTGTTCAACAAACATATATCGCTTCAGTACATTCCCTGTCTGGTTTTGTCTTTCCTCCACTCTCAAATTTATTCATTTTCCCCCCACCCCTCCGAGAAGACTGTAGGGAATGACAAATAGATCTCCTAGTAAGAAAACAGATAAAAGTGGGATAACCTAACTCATAACCCAGAACTAACATGTTAACATGAAAGTTTCCAGGCATGTTATTATTTCTTCTATTAAAATCAATCTGCATTCTGTTTCGTTACCCTGGGTTTGCTAATGCAAAATACTTTGGTAGTTAAGAGCACTGCTGATGGTGGCAATAATCATTTTGCACAAAATTAATCTCAAGGGCCCTCAGAGTACTGCAGATTTACCACAGTGAACACCCATCCCATGACACCTAGCAGTCTTAATTTAAGCACTTAGACATACAGACAAGCTTTACCTGTGATCAGTATTTGAGGTCTGGTGTCTTTTAAGAATTTACAGGAAATTACACTCAAGCATTGTTTTGAAGTAAAGGCAAAATTACAAATTTTGTATATGTATTCAACAGTTTTGCAAATATTCAGAAAATCCTATCGGTATGAGTTGGACAATGCAAAAGCAAACCAGTATTTGTAAGTGGTTTTGAGTCATTCTTTTTAGTTCCTTTCTTCTTTCAGCACTCAGACTCAACCTTGGCTTCCTTGGAGGATCGATCAGTCTAAGGCGTCTGTCATAGCTCCCAGTTTCTAACCATTACAGTAGGCAGAACCAACCTTACTGATACATGAAAGACTACAGATATACCTGTCTGAGAGGAGACAAAAAGCCATTTGTTTAAAGTATACTCAACTTGCCAAAAACAGAGGTACTTGCATTCTGTCCTACCTATGGCTGATGACTTCCTCAAAGTCCTGGGTAGACACAATTTTGACTCGGTCCCCCATGTTCTACCAGCACCAAGTTGCAAGTATCTTGTTTCGAAATACAGATACTACTAAGTACAGCTTGTGGTAACTGGCTTAAGCCACAATTTGCCTCTTTCTCAGTGTCACAAGTTTTAATCAGCTCCAATTTCTCAATTTTGGCAAAGTTTTAGTCAGGACTTCAGGATGCTGAGAAGACATTGCCAACTCAGGTAACGGTGCTTTTCCAGGCTCATTACCCCACTCCCCATCTAAGCCTCCCTTGTAAGATTAAGCTCCCAGGACGCCCAAATGCATGAGCATTCTTCATTAAAAGTGCAACTATTCTATTTATTGCATTAATTTCCCCATTATTCACCACAAAGACATTGCTAATAAGAAAACACAAACTAAACTCAGCAATAAGATAATGTTAAGGACTTCAAACTCTTTCAAAAAGCTCAAAAACATTATGGTTATTTTTGAGATACCTCAATTCCTGTTCCAAAAGAAATAAAATGCTCCTTCCATAGCATGCAGTGCAGTTCAATTATTTTCAGCTCTGTCAGAGTTACTCCTGTTTTCCTTTGTTATTCTCCAAATTATTAGAAATACATACTTCTAGCTATTGGCATTACGATATTTAAACTTCCACTTTGCTGTTGTAGCTAAGCACGTTCCATATTCAAATCAACAGTAGTAGTCAAGTGACTAATGTGAAAACCCAAATTTTGTTAAAAACACAAACCCCTACTTCCATAACACAAAACCTGCAGTAGTTATTCTTATCACTTCTATAATGCTTTTAAACATTGACTACATTAACTAATCAATTTGACATTAACTAATTAATCTACTGACCAAAGAGAGAGAAACTGGCATCGGGAAATGATTAGTTTGGAGGTTAAATTAATTAAAAATAGTACAGTAGAGACAGAATTTAATCTTCTCATGAGAGCATGGAAACGCTCACAGCTGCAGCAATTTCTGATAAATCCATGGAGAGATTTCACAATGGGAATGGAATTAATTTTTGTCACCCCTAAGTGTGTATGTGCTCACTCAACAGTACCTACATTAAACAACATCAAAAATATATAAATTGAAGAAACCCAGAGAATCTATCGCCTGAGCTAGCATATGATACACGCCCTTCAGTATCATGACAAAATTATTTGCATCACAACACCCGCATCCAAAACCAATCACTCGTAGGAAACTACCAGCTCTCAATCTAAAAGAGGGGGGGCATCTGAGTCTGAATAAAGGGAGCAGCAACTGGATTCATGAAGAAATTCAGTCGCAAAGATACTTCTGAGAAAAGCATGAGAAGATAGAAGTACGAACTACTCCAACCACGGGGAGTTAGGCTTCTGCAGGAACTACTGGTCACTCAACTCTTTTCTGGAACTTAAGGCAACACATCTTGAAAACATGAGCCTTCTACTAAAGTAAGGCTCTAACTATCCCAGTTTTGAATGGAGGAGGAAAAGCTGCAGCTTAGAAGTTTTATCTCTGCCTCTTACTAACACAAGGCTGATGACCGAACGTGTTACACCTTCGAGGTGCATTGCAGCAGAGTACGCCTTCAACAGAAAGAGAGAGAGGTCTTTGCAGGTTATAATCCAAATGGCCTCGAATTTACTATTGCAAGTACTAGTGACAATGCCGTTGTGGCAGCACAGCTTCCAGCACAAATTGTAGAATTCTGCCCAAAAGCTAAGGTAAGTACTCACATTAAGCACACCATCTGTAAAAGAGAGATAATACTTTGTCCTGCTGTTGGCAAGGTATCTTACACGTGCAAACAGAAACTTACGCTGCAGCTTATGACAACAGTCACATTCGCTAGGTGGTACTGTCAAACAAATAATAGTAACGCTAATAACTAGAAGGTACTCTTAAGATGAATCAATGTAAAAAGAAATGACAATGCTTATGTAAAGCATCATTGTCTATTCATTGAAAAATTACAAACCACCAAATATAAGTGATCTGGCAACATGGCTAAATTGTTATTGATTTGCATTGAGAATTTTCCCTTCTTGACATTCCTAGATTTTTTAATATAACTACATATTATGGCACATAATGAAGATGAAATCTCTTATAAGTACCACACACCTGCTGAGATACGCCATTCTGAAATTAACTGTCTCTAAACCTATGTTTGTAGCACATGAAAGTCATTCCATTTCCTCAATATTAACTCCTCCTGCATCAACACCTGAATTTAAGACAGTTTGTGTTCTTCTTCATGTTGCAGAACAAAAACCAGAGCATCTTTCCTGTGGAGTCACAAGAAACAAGCAAAAATAGTATTTTGGAATAGTTGCTCAGAGGAACAGATTCAGCTGAGAAGGCTAACATTTAGGTGACTGAATAAATCAGTGACTCAAATTCTGAATAAATGTATGATGTAATCAAAGCTTTTGAAGTTCAAGTCATGAAAATCTGATGATTAAATCTAAGTTTTTATTACCATTAACATCATTCCCTTTTTCATCTAAGCAATTTAAGTCATCTTTTACAAGTATTTTGGCACAAAATATAGACTTTTAACACATAGGATATACTAATGGGGGCTTATGCATAGCTACCGATGACCCACAAGTACAACAATGATCAATTTGAGATGCAGGCCAGCATCTCTGAAAATGATAGCTCTTAGCATGGATTGTGAGTGTGTAAATATGCACTGGGAAAAGTTACAGTAACGAAGGGACTCTGGTAAACATTTACACATACTCAGTTACGATGCAGGTATCAAGCACTAAGAGGTTTGTTTTGTAACTTTGCCTCTTAAAATTATTTATTTCCCTATGCTGCTGTAATTTCCTGTTAAAATAAAAAATTATTACATGGTACCAAATGATGTTGAAATATCTGAGAAACATTATACATTCTATTTGTCTCACAGACACTGTCTTTAGCTTTACACTAGTTAATCCTCTAGATACTGGATAAAAACACCACCACTATTAGTTTTTTTGTGAGAAAGGTTAACTTTTAAACTTCACAAACCACCAAGCTACTTCCTGATTACTGTCCCTCAATCCTTATCACTAATTTATCATGTCTTTTGTCCTCCATTATTAATCTCATACTCCCACACAAGGAACTAATCAGAGAGCGACAAAGCAATACCTACATTATCTGATATGATTAATGAAATTTCTTTATTAAGAAAAAACTATTTATCAAAGTTTCAGCTTAAAGTTTTACATGCAGCCAACAGGACAGCTGTGGGTCCAGCTTCAGAACCACACTAAAAGGGCTTGGAAAAACATTTCCCTTGATCATCATCTAATAATCTTCCTGCTCATCCAGGCAATTTCAGACAGAATACCATCTAGCCTTGCCATCTATTTGCTCTGTAATACTCCATCTGCTGTAAAACATTTGTTCAGCAGTTGAAGCTGGAGATACTTGACTACGAAAACAGTCAAAATAGTGAGAAGATGAACTAATATGCACTACAGAATCACAGAATCACAGAATG
>NW_009715445.1:40892-46052 GCF_000703405.1 Apaloderma vittatum | reverse complement strand
TTTATTTATTTTATTTTATTTTATTTTATTTCCCTTTCTTCTCTCTCCTCCCTGGTTCTCTGCACACCAGCCATCCTCTTTGCGGGGATTTCCCGCTCCCTGCTTGCAGAATGTTTGTCAGGAAGGAGAGGAGACGAGGAAGATAGGATGGCTGATGGTTTGTGTGTCAATTATACATCAGAGGCTCTGGTGCTTCTTCAGAAGCTTCTAATAATAATAATTATAATTAGGGCACTGGGAGAGAAATGTGCTGAGATCAGGGAGAAAAGCAGGAAAGCCAGGCCAGAATTAATCAGCCCCTTTTATCTAAGCATCTCAGAGCATTTAGAGATTAATTAATGAATTCTGAGGTTAGATCAGCACGGTGCTCGGTGTGGTGCTGAGCGGTGGCTGGGCTCAGCACCCATCCCTGCTCAGCTGCGGCTCCTGCACGAGCTAGTGGGGCTGCAGGGCTTCTCTTGGGGCAGTTCTTGCTGTTGGAAACTCGTTGTGCCCAGCCAAATAACGAGGAACGGGCACAGGTGGAAGGTGGGAAGTGCACTCACTGCTTGGCTCCTTTCATTACGAGGGGGCACGGGCTCCTTTTGTGAAACAACCGGCCTTTTGTCAGCAATCTTCTAGTGACGCCCGGGTATCAAGGGGTTACGTGCGGGTGACACGTGGCCCAGCCTTGACTCAGTAGCCCTTTGCCTCCCATCCTCCTTCCACACTCCAAAACATCTTTTGAAAGTTACTATTTTTTAAAAAGATTTCCTTTAGTAGGGGATGGCTGAAGTGTTTGGGTTTAATGTTGCTAGGAAAAAAAAAGTCAGAGTGAGGCAAACAGCAGCGAACATGGGATAGCAGTAGGTAGCAGACAGCTATAGGTAACAACGGGCAGCAGTACCCAACCAGTCTCTAAAATTATTTATTCATAATATTCCACAGCAGTATGCTTAGGCTGTACTGTGTACCAGCCTTTTGCTGGGTTTGGGTACGTTTTAACGTTGAGGTGTGTGGCAGCTTTGCATTTAAGCCCTTATGACCAAGATGTTTCTATAAACCCTGAGCTCTTTTGTGCCTCTCTTTGCCAAGCGACCCGGCCGCGCCGTGGGGACCCGGCTGCCTCCTGACACACGTCAGGATGCAGGGGGATTTATTTCTAAAAGCATGCCTGCAGTTACCTGCAGTCGCCGCGGCTGGGGGAGGTCTCTCCGCCAGACTGACCGATCACTTTCCCTCACTTTGATGTCAACTAACTGATGTAACACAGAGAACAATTTAGTTACTTAAAATGATAAAATTAGGACTTTTGTGATGTGTCTAGAATCTCCAACTTCCTTTTCTTGTTAGAATCCTCTTCTGTTTCCTTAGCCCACCGCCTGTGTAGCTCCACGGGCAAAATGAGTGTATCCTCCGGTAAGTTCCCTTAGCTCACGTGACCTAGAGCTGGCTTTGGTTTTAGGCTTTTAAATGTGTTTTGGCAAATCTGTCTCGGAACACCCGGCATCCTCCGGCTCCCGAGGAGTGACAGGAGCCGTTGCACTGAGCCGGTGTCTGGGGCTGTTTGTCAGAGCTTCCCGTAGCCCGTGCCCGACCGAGTCCGACCGAGGCAAAGGGAGTTTGCAGAGCAGTGAATGAGACAGCTGTGCCTGCGCTTTTTGTTGTGTGCCTGCCACGAGATAGAGCTCAGCTTGCTTGACTTGGGATCCGGTAATTTTACAGTACTGTTTTAACTAACAGAGCCGACATCTTAGCATGGTAATTACTTTGATCCTGGTTGGCACAGATGTATTTTTCATGTATTATTGCTTAATACTAGAACCTTTCTTCTTTTTCTTCTTTTTCTTTTTTTTTTCTTCCTCTGATATCTGAAGATAGCCTGCTGAAAATTATTTTTTTCCCCTACTCCATTAAATCCTAAAAGGCAAATAATTTTTTTTTTTTCCATAGCTCGCCCTCTTTAGATTTTCTTAATAGACTGCTTGGTCTAGCCTGAGACATTGTTCTTATAATGATCATATCCAGGTCTTTTCAGCATAAAACTTAAGCTCATTTTGTAGCTAAAAGCACACGCCTGGCGCTGTGGCTGCCCGCACGCCCGCCGGGGTTCTGGCTGCCTGAGGCTGGGCTGGGGCCAGCGAGGGCAGGGCTGGTGGGGAAGCTGGAAGCCAGACCAGCCGGATGGATTTCAAGAGCGTATTTAACCGTGCACACAGACCTCCACACAATTTAAAGGTGTCAAAAGAAGCATTTATCGGAAAGAAACCTGTTTGCCTTCGGCCCTTCTTTTTCCGTGGCCTGGAGCAGTCATGGCGGCTGCAGGACGGAGCTCGCTGGCTCGCCCAGCTCGCTCCACGTCTCTGCCCGCGTTACCTCTCCAAACCCTGCCGCTGTTTCCAGCTCCAAGATCTCATCTGGCTTTCACCGTTCTGCCTCATGAACAGATGAATTCCTGCCTCCCAGCTCACCCGTGGTATGCCCGTCGTCGGTGAATATTCATTAAGCTAAATTAGCATCTATTAGGTCTTAATTAACTTATAAAAGGCTTGTTTCGTGGTAATGAAGTATATATGCCAGATGTGCGTGATGGCAGCTGGTGGGTCGCCCTGCCCATGTGGCCATCCCTGAGCGGGGTCCCTGCGGTGGGGCCGTGGGGGGCTGGACCCCTTCTTCTGCCCCGTAGCAGTGGGGTCACACCTACAAGGAGGTGTCTGTCACCTAAACGTGTGCCAAGCCTCAGCTCAGGTTTGCAGCACTTCCTTGGGTGAGCGATGTCCTGGGCCACTGCCCTGGCCTGGTGTCAGCTGCCTGACGTTCGCTCGCCGGGTGTTCAGCGCCTGATGCTCGGCATTTGGGCTGTTTGGGCGCTCGAGGTGCACATTGGAAGCTTTTTTTCCTTCTCTGAGGGAGTGGAGCCCTTCATTTTGGGTTTCCTGGGCTGTCTCGCTGCTCCGGCATGCAGGTGGGCTTAAGCTGAATGTCCCTGTGAATTTGTTTAGAAGCTGCTGGGCAGGCAGCAAAACAGCCGCGTTCCGAGGCAGCAGAGGGATGTAGGAGAAGGCTGCACGATGTGCTGATGGGAACTGACCTGAGCAGTAACCTTTTCCCTCTCAACTCCTTTTTCACTGTTTTTTTGAGCCTTTGTTCAGTTCAGCCTGGGGTGGGGAAGCAGAAAAGGCAGCAGGGGCACATCCTCCCGGCGTGGGAGTGGGCGAGCGTCCCCTGTGCTGCCTGCCTGGAGCTTGGCCCCGCTGCCTGCCGGGGCGGGGAGAGAAAACACGTCCTGAAGGAGCTCGAGGCTGGTGCTGCTCAAATGTATTTACTCTGTCGGGATTCACTGGTATCCTTAAATGTGCACAAGCTGGATGGGGAAAATGACTGTACAGGCGAGAAAAGAAAAAGTAATTCCAGGCGAGTGCAGAGCAAACACTTGAAAAGGAGAGGCAGAGCTGCCCAGGGGAGCCACGAAGGAGACCTTCCCCTCCAGCGGCTCCGGGTTTGCACAGGGCCTGCCAGGAACACCCTCCCTACCTCCCTTCCACCTGATTAATTTTTTCCTTTCGAGTACTGGTGCTTGCTCACTGAAATAAATGGTCCTGTGTTTAGGAAGGGGAGATGCTCCAGAGCAGCCCCTCGCGGGGAGCAGTCGGTAGCTGCAGCACGGAGCCGTGATGGCAGTTGGTGAGGGGCTGCAGGTCAGGGCTGCTCACACCTGTGTGTTTCAGAGGCAGCACACGCCAGAGGGGTTTTGCAAAAGGCTCGGTGCCAATTGCCTTTGTCAGAGCCGAGCAAATTATTAAAAGTTTCAATTTAGACAGTATTGACTTTTTTTCAGACAAGATACAGACAAAGTCCTGAAACAAGTCCATAAATTAGATCTAGCCAGACTGTAAGACTCCTTCATCATTGACAAGGAAGGGGAAGGAAGAGATGAGGAGGAGCTTCCCGACTTCTCTTTTCCCCCCTGTTTCTATAAATTACATGCCCTGTGTTCATGGTTGTGGAAAGGATGGAGAAATCGGAGAGCAAGGCAGTGACTGTCAGTGGCGCAGCGTTACGACGTGCTGCTGCCCTGAGCTTGCAAGCTCCCTTCCTGCAGGGTCTGCTCCCAAGGCTTGGCAGTTTGAAATTGGAAGCAACATCTTTTTTTCTTTTTCCTTCCGCTGCTCTTCCTTCTTAGCTTTTTCTGGAGCCCCTGGTTCTTTCTCATGGGCAGGAGCAGGGGCCACGTTGCTGGTCCAAAGTCGCAAAGCTGAATTAGGCTTTTCTCAATCTGGATAATGTTACCCGTCTGCGTGAGTTGGAAATGATAATTACATTTTAGTGGGAAGATGGATGGTTCCAAATGGCATTTAAATCCATGATTATTGCAGTGGTTTGGTCAGGGAACAGTTGTTCTTGGTGCCAGCTCTCCCTCTTTGTCACAGATTACTGTGTTTGGGCAGATCTCCAACTGAAAAACAAAAAAAACAAGGCATGTGCAACATGAATCAGGAAATAAATTGAGGACTGTTCAGGGGTTCCCATCACCGATGGGTTATGCAAACGAAGGGTGTTTCTGGAGAAATGAGAAGTTCTATAGCTGTCAGTCATGGGAAAGACAATTTCTGAAATGCTTTTCCCTGAAGGCTGGCGAAGCCAGGCACCTTCTGATACCCAGTTCTGGATTTTATAACGGGCTGTTTATATCCTTTTTGTTGCGAGAGAGATGTTTGGTGACATAAGTAGCCAACAGTCACCAAAATGCTGCTTGATTTTCTTACTTTAAAAAAAAGAACAGGTAGTCATATTCAATCAAATGAACGTATGAAGACTGTGATGCTTAAAGACTAGAATCATAATGGACATTCTCCTGAGAAGGGAGAGCAGTGTCATCCAAGCGAGACGCGAGGATCACGGTGTTTTGTTGGGGCTGGTTGGATGCTGTTGGGAAGATGGGTGGTTTCTAGGGCCGCCTGCCTGCGTGCCCTGTGATGCAGGGGTGCTGCTGCCTGCCTGGCTCCCCACGTGCTGGGGGCTGGACTGAGGCCCCTAACACTGAATTTCCTTGTGACTCACAGGATTTTACCTGTAAGATCCAGCGAAAGATCAGCGCGAGCTGGCTCTGAGCCTGGCACTGGTGTGTTTGTGTGGGGAAACACCACGGAGCAGCCATGACACCTCCGTGGAGCGGCGATG
>NW_009715445.1:34201-40615 GCF_000703405.1 Apaloderma vittatum | reverse complement strand
CGCCCCCCCCCCGCCCAACACCCAGACTCTGCCCCGGCCGGCCAAGAAGGGGCCGGTGCAGCTGCTGCAGCAGTCCGAGATCCGCAGGAAGAGCGACCTGCTCCGGACTCTCACCTCCGGCTCCCGGGAGTCCAACTCCAGCAAGAAGAAAGCGGTGAAGGAGAAGCTCTCCATTGAGGAGGAGCTAGAGAAATGCATCCAGGATTTCCTCAAAATCAAAATCCCAGACAGGTTCCCGGAAAGGAAACACCCCTGGCAATCTGAACTGCTGCGCAAGTACCACCTATAGGCTCAGGGTGGGGAGAGCACACAACCTGATTACCCTTAGAGCAAGATTCTAAGTGATACAAGAATAATTCCTGATAATAATTATTTGTTAGGTCACAAAAAAAAGAAAAAAAAAAAAAGAAAAAAGTCCATCTCTATAGTACTGCCTAATTTGCCTATTTCACCTTAATATTTATAGTCATAGGGTAACAATATTTTTCCAGTCGTGGAAGCACAATGACAAACGCTTTTATTTGTAAACTCTGAGTCTTACACAAGCTGAATACCTTAAGGGCACAACCATACCGACGACGAGGGATGCTCGCGTGCCGGTGGACGCGGTGGCGAGCGGGCGGCGTCCGGGGGTGTCTGTGGACTGCATGCCTTCTGCGTTCTTGTAGTGCGTCTGTTTGGAGGGGATGTACACAGCTCAAAGAAACAAGCTATGCCATGACAGTTTACCTTAAGCATGTGTATGTATATATATGTGCATATATATATATATGTGTGTATATATATATCTCTGTGTATATATATATATGTATATATATATCAATATATATTGCTTAAAGATTTTCTGGCTCTCTCATTATAACTGCACTTTCTCAGAAAAGAGCATTTTTTTTTAGCAGTCTGTGGATGTTCCGTTTCTTCTTCAAGTCTTTGAGGGTTGAACAGTAGAAAACCCATCTCACTGTCTCTCTTCTCCTTTTTCTCTTCCTCCCCCCCTTCTCTGAGACACTGCAAATACATTTCAGTGGAGACCAGGGAACAGCGTGTGGGTCTTTGTTGCCGTCAGCAAAATACTCCATTTGTTTTCTTGACAATCTTGTTCCCTTCGTGTCCTCCCTGCTCCTCTTGTCGTGTTTCTCAAGGCTCTCCGGTGCCTGTGCTTTAGGCGCGTGGTGCTCCGGGTTGGAAAGCTTTTGTAGGGGTCGCTGAGGGGTGGGTGCTGCCGAGGGTGGCTGATTTGTGCGGGTTTGCCAGCCAGGAGCCTTCGGCCCCGGCTGCCAGGGTGAGCAGCCGTTGGGTCCCATCCAGCACAGAGGCAAATACAAGAAATTATCTGCCTAACGAGCCACGTTTAGTGCCTTGACTGGCGGAGGATTGGTAGCTGGAGGATGGGAGCGGCACGGTTCCAGCCCACGCTTGTTCCAAGGGAAAATGCAACCCCTAGAAGGAGGGACCCATGTTCCCTCCCGCGGATGCCTGCCCTGGTGTCAGTCCCGTCTGCAGCCCGCGAGGGCTTGGAGAAGGGGAGCGGGTTGGTTTCGTGGGGTGCAACAGGCTGTCCTCGGTGGGTGATGTATGAGCAGAGCAGCAAGTGCCCGGGAACCGTGGGTCAGCAGTGGTCACGGGCATGGGGCCGGCCAAACCCGGGCAGGTCGACATCAGAGGGTTCAGGGGGGCTCAGCTCAGGCTCCCGGGGTGGACAAGTTACGGAGAGAGACAGGAAAAGGAATTGCTCCAGCTTAACTACTTTGGCCATAGCTGGGAACAAACCAGCTAGAGTATTGGAGATAAGTGATTTGTTTTCTAAAGGCTCAGGAAGAAGGAGATTTTATATCCGTATAAACAAATTCATGGGAAGTGCTGCTAACACAAAGCACTTTGATTCTGACTTATTTAGCATCCTGCAACTTCCAAGGCTTCCTCCCCTCCTAAATTTCAGAGAGCGCTGTGGGAGGTGGGTGTCGAGTGTGCACAGATGATTGCTGTTGATCGTGGTGGGGTTTCAGCAGGGTGCCACCCCTCTCCCCACGGCGGTTTGTTTTGCCAGGAGAACCGTGAGATCTGCACGGGCACGCAGGCAGAGGTTCATCCCCATCACTCGGCTGCAGGCGTTATGCAGGTGTTTATTGGTGAGGATACAAGTTTTACCAGCAAAAAAAAATAAATTAAAGGAAGCAATACTTGTCCAGGGTGAGCATGAGCTGGCTGTAGGGAGGGGAAAAGCCTTCCCAGCAATACACCTCCCAGTCTTTGGAGAGCAAGGCTTGGCTGTGGCAGCTTGGCGTCATCTCTCCGAGGTTTTACATGCCAGAAGGGTGCTATTTCTCACAGCGAGCGTGCAGCATTGGTAAGGCGGAGTGAGGATTGTGAAACAGAGGATATGACCTTGGAAGTGCTGGGCTCGGTGAGAAAACTCGACACTTCTCGGGTTGAGGCTCTAGAACCAATTCAGGTTTTAAGCCGTTCGCTCACACTGGAGTTGAGGCTCGGCAGATGTGCAGCCCTCCGCTTTCCTGCTCAAAAAGGCAAATTTCACGTGGAGATCAATGTTTTGCAGAAGATCCACAGATTTGGCACTTCTTAGTTATTTGTAGGTTCATTTATAACATTTTTTCTTTTGCAACTCCACGTTTCCTGCATCTTGCCCCCCTCCTCCCCGACTCCAGCACCCAGCAAACAAAACTGGGGAGCAGATAGGGCTCTCCTCTGGGATTTCCAGCTGCGTGTGCAGTTTTGGATGGGTCACACCTCTTCCTCGGCAGCAGACTGTGGCTGAAACCTTCTCCTTCCCACCCCTCCCCCTCATTGCCTGTCTCTCTTTCAATATCACAAATATTTGGGCTGTAAAATGGGTGTGACGGTGTGGAGGAACAGGCGCTGCGTGTGTGTGGGGTTGTGTGTGTGTGCTCCCAGACCGACGCTCGGGGTGCACAGGATTGCGCGACGATTAATAACTGTAGAAAAAAACTAGACCAAATGAAATGCGCCCGAATGGGCTTGATTTATGTGGCCTTCACATCTTCAGTGTTAGATTAAATGGTTATTACTCTCCAGTGCTAGAAGAATAAAGGTCTTAAACTTCAGTAATCCCAAGACAGGCAGGGGCTTGGGAAAGAGCGACTGGACCTTCTGCTGGTGGTGCCCTCCCCAAAGAGGCACCGTGATTTGTCTTACCACAGGAGAGTCTGGAAGACCTCTTCCCAAAAATAACGTCACACATATGCATACATATAGTCCGACAGGCATATACGTGCACCTTGGGCTGAAAGGCGTATGCTTACACCTGTGCAAGGGTGTTCCCTCCTGCCTGCAGGACGCAGCACCGCTCGCTGTTGGGAGGAGCAAGAGAAACCTCTGCAGTAGGGGGACACCCAAACGGTGCCTCACACCCAACCCTCAGCTCGGCAGGAGAAGGGAAATGCTGTGGGTGCTCAGCACGACGGGGCACCTTCCTCCCTCCTGGGATTTTCCCCGGGGCTGTGCGGGGTGGAGGGGCTGCAGCCCCTCCTCTCTGGGATAACAGATTGGAATAACAGGTATCTGCGTTTCGAACCCGGGAAATATCCATCTCGATGTTTCAGTGGGAGAACCCGTGTCTATCCCTAGGACGTTTTTGGTCACTTCTTGGTAGCAAGTCAAATTGAAACTCAGTTAACAGAGTGTTTTATTCTTTCTGAAATACCTGGGGAGCAAAGGGGGCTTTGAGCTGCTTTCCACACGTAGCAAAGACCCCGTAGAAGTTCCGCTGAAACTGGTCTGAAAGCTTGCATTGACTTCAGTGGAACCGAGACTCCAGTAAAACAGCTTTTCTCCAGGAAGGTCAGCACTCGGGTCAGCGAGGGTGTGAGAAAGCCATTAGGCTGTAATAAAATTCACATCCAGTGACGTTGCTGGCAACAGTCATCGAGGGAAAACGTTTCCCAAGGGAAAAACACCGAAGGGTCTCAGGACCGACACCGGAGCAGGACTCAAAGCATGGGCAGGGGGGGATGACAAAGGGACAATATGTGAGTTTACACTGACCCAAAAGGACCACATTATTTAGTTGTTTGGGGGTTTTCCCCCCATAAATCATCTACATGCACCATATAGAGGCTTCGCAGGACTATGGGGAAGGTGTTTTGGTGTTTGTTTTTTTTTTAATTCTAGTTCCATCAGTCCATTTATTAATTTTCTTTTCAAAGTTGTGGGCTGAAGAAGAAAAACAAGACTTTTTTTCTTGGTGTGACCGAGACCTTCGGCCCCAGCTGACACTGCTCTCCCAGCCCTAGAAAGGCTGAAGAAAACTTTCCAGCTTCTTCCCCTGCCCTGGAGCACTTGCCACCGCTGCGAGTGCGCGTGTGGACGTGACCTTCAGAGTACTTTATGCATAAGGCCCCATGGATATCATGGTACAAAATAATTGTCCAGTCTTATGGATAGTTTATGCCCCAACGGGGTTTTGTAGATTATTAGTAAAAGAAAAAAAAAAAGCAAAAAAAAAAAAAAGGCACTTTTAAATTATTTATATTATACAAAGACATTCTTTATTTTTCTTGGCATCAATATCACTTAGCTTAACAAAAAAATCAGTTTGTAAGTATGATATTGCAGATTTTAAACTATAGTAATGCTAAAGCAAACACAGAAAAAAAAAAAAAAAGCAGACTTCAGAATTAGACAAAATTTACCGATGTAAAGCAGAAGGAGGCAGGGCCCAGCTGGTTGAAGGGGAACTGTTGGCTTTCAGTGGGAGGGGGGGGTTTGGTGATTTTGTGACCTACTCGGGGCCTTGCTCGTGTTACGTTTTCGGACCTCATACAAGCACTTAACGACTTCGCCGCGGCTGAGTCAGTCTGTTGCACATTGATGTAGATTAAGTGGCACCCACTGAATTACCTCTCTACTTCCCAATGTGGTTCACTTGTACATAAGTGTAATGTCAAACTGTTTACAAGTTATTTTGTGCGTAATTGTGGAAAAAAATAATTTTAACTACGAATTTAAAGGAATCGATTTTACTGGAAGGTGTTTAAAGAAAAAAAAATGAATGTGCTTAATACAGTATAGACATCATTGATTATGGTCTCACATGAATGCATGTATCTCTGTGTTGTCAGTCCCCACCAGTGAGGTTATTGACAATATTCTGCAGTCTGTGAATAGCAAATATGCATAAACTACTGTGACTCTGACAAATATAACTCGGTAATTGTTTCTACTGTGGTATGTTAAAAAAAAAAAGCTAAACAAAAAACAAAACCATGTAGCTTTTAGCCTGCTGTATTTCCCTGGTACAAATAGCACCATGAAAAAACGAGAGATAGCTTGGGGAAAAAAAAAAAAAAATCCCAACAAGTCGTAGCTGTGACCTGTGTGGAGTCATTCATGCAATGGCACCTGCAGGGCAGCTGTGGTCCAACTAGTAAAAAAAAAACAATTAAAAAAAAAAACAACGCGCCTACTTTATGGAGACTCGGTGGTAGTGGATGCTGGTGTTGCTCTGGCCTTCTGCTCCAGGTCTGCGCTGCTGGCGGAAGGGGTGCCCTTTTGTTCTGGGTAATACCAAACGAAGCCACCCCTCCTGTTCAGTGTTCGCTGTGCGGGCGGGTGTCGCTCAGCGCGCGGTGGGACGCGCAGCTCTCGGTGTCGGGGCGTGGGGCGGCTGGAACCCGCAGCTCATTCGTGTCTTGCCTTTCAACTAAATGAGTGCATATCCACTGTAAGAGCACAGACAAGAATAAATAGGTTGATATCCTTCTACTGTCATTTGTATCCACGCACATGAATATCCGGCTGGATGCACACATGCCTTCTTGGCCACGGTTAACCAGTTCCCTGCAGGCTGGGGATTAGTCTCCCTTGAAGGTGGTGGGGTGCTGTTTTCCTTTCATTTTCCTCTGGGTTGGGCTGCAAATACCAGTTCAGTGAGCACAGGGGGGAGATTCTTCTGCCTCCCTGTCTTGAACAGAGATTTTCTGATGCCGTGATTTGAAAGTGCTGTCACCAGCAGCAATACTTCTGCAAAAGCCATCGCTGCATCAGGGCTCACCTGCCAGAGTATTTCCAAGAATACTTCAAAATATTTCTGTCCCCTGTCGTTTTAAAAGCGCCATGGCAAGGGTTGGCTTCGTTAGAGCCCGTGGCTGAGTCGCAGAGAGAGAAAGCTCAGGGCATGGCAGGAGGAGGAGGAGACAGAGGGCAAGGCAGGCGGGCTCTTCTGGGGATGGAGGGCCAGCCAGTGCAGAACGGACAGGGGCTGGGAGGAAGCTCTTTGCAACACCCCTGCCCAGCAGTGCCATTCTGGGAATGGCAGCCTCGTCATCTGGGTTTATTGTCACAGGTTCTTCCCCTCGGCACAGCCGTCCGGGGGTTTTCGGGGCTCGGCACCGCTGTCATCACCGCGCGGGCCTCATCGCTCCTCCAGCCATAACA
>NW_009715445.1:33320-33739 GCF_000703405.1 Apaloderma vittatum | reverse complement strand
CCCCCCAGCCATAACACACACTGACACAGGTTGGGAAGCCCTGCTGTAGGCAAGCTGGGTCTGAAAAAAGCCAGAAAAAAACAGGCAATTGCTCACTTGTGGGACTGAGTATCCTGGGGTGATTTTTTTTTTTTAAATTATTATTTTTAATCTGCAGTACTTGGCTGCTCTCCAGAGGAAGCCCTTTCCAAAGGGAGAAGGTGAAAGGTCCCATCCTTGCCGAGCTCCCACCCCCCCCATATGGTGCCTCACCACCAGAGCAGGGATTTGGATGTTGCAGTATCTGCACAAGCATATGGAAAGCCAAGCGTTTCTGGACGTTCTGTCTCCTCAGATGGCGAGGCGTGGTGCTCGGCGCCCGGCACTCGCAGCCCGCGGCTCCCGCTCCCTCTGGAGGCACCGCGAGGCCGAGAAGAACC
>NW_009715445.1:31862-33235 GCF_000703405.1 Apaloderma vittatum | reverse complement strand
GGGGGACGACAGGAGGAGGCGGTTCTGCTGCTCTCTCTGGGCAGAGCCGGCAGGCTGCAGCCCCCTGCACCCGCCTGGTTTCTCCCGGGTGGCATCTGACACCCAGAGCTCGGCCAAGCAGCAGCGTCGTGGGGGTGGAGAGCAGCTCACGTGGTAACGTGCTCGTCACCATGCGAATAAAACAATTAGTGGTGCTGCCATGGCCCATTTTTCATTGGAAACGAGGCAGGTCACTTCTCGGGGTAGGCTTTTTTGTCCTAGTGGCATATATCAAAATTGCTGTAGGTGTTCGGTGCCAGTGACTGCAAATAGCTGGACTCCAGCTGTTTGTGAAGCTGGTACAATTATGTGTGGGCGAGATCTTTGTGACTATTGGATTTTGGCTTTGACAGCCAATTTGTTCTTTTTTCGAAGGACAGTTTGAAATAAACCAAAAAAAGAAATGAAGTTATTATTCATATTTTTTTAATGCAAAACTGCAAATACCGTTCTGTCTAACCTGAAATGAAAAAAATCATTCACTTCAAACAAAAATGAAGTTAGATAATTATCTATTACACTCATTTCTGTTCTTTTGGGGAGGGGGGGTTGAACTACATCTGAACTTCTGAACTGAAAAATGAGAACAACCAAGAACAGAAGTTGAAGTCCTTCACATTCAGAGTGGCAATGCACGCAGTTTTCCACAGTTAGCCCCCCTTCCACACATTTTTTTTTGGGTAAAAAAATGCTTTGCTTTCCTTTAGTGGCTCAGGAGAGCACGAGCAGAGCTGTAGCACCGTACCTGATCTTGCACGTCTTTCAGGTTTATTTAATTATGATACACTTCATTATGCCTTGGGCACCGTTAGGGGTAGTTCTCGGGAAGCTGCGCTCTGAGTCTCGGTACGGAGGTGTCGTGGCCGCAGGGGCTCGGGCACGAGGTGTGAGCAGGCAGGGCTGCTCAGCCATTAGCAAGGACCCAGCCAGCTCCCTCATAATAAAACTTAAGGGAATATGTTGTGGTCCTCAAGACAAGTTCCAGCAATCGGGAGGAGAAAGAAAAGTTCGGAGGCGTTGGTCCGGCTGAGCCCAGGCTCTGGCTCCCCCCACTTTGCCCCTGTCCTGGGTTTGGTCTCACTCCTCACCTCTCCCAGTCCTCCCAGTTTGCAAAGCAGGAGCACACGCTGGGAGCAGCTGGGCTGGCTGCTGCGGTGGCAGAGTCTCCTCCCCGGCAGGTCACACCTCTCTCCTGAGCAGGGGCTCAGCCCTGCAGCTTCCCAAAGATTTTCTAGGGCAAGAAGCTGAATTTTGCTATTCCTAGCACTTCTGCATACTGCCTCGTCTTCTTTTCATGTCAGGGCAGGTGTGAGAGAGCAATGGATGTTCAGGTT
>NW_009715445.1:16323-31826 GCF_000703405.1 Apaloderma vittatum | reverse complement strand
TCCCTACGCAGCACCGTGTGATGTGCACGGAAAGTGGGAGAGATTCCCTTTGATACCAGATGATATCAGAGAATAATTTCCGTCTGCCTTACAACTGTATAATTAAAGGAGCTTATATATAGAAATATCTGTACACATGCATGTATTTTTCTCGCTGATGGAGTGACAGTCATTCTAGCTTGTGATCAGTGACAGCACCAGCCCGGGGCTGGGCTTGCCCAGTCCCTGGAAGGTGTGATGGGAAGGGCGGTTCCAACCTGTGATTTAAACTCACCTTGTTAGAAGAGAGGACACCTCTCGCCAGACGTGACCCCCTAGCGCCCTCGGATGACAAGCTGCCCAAGCACTCAGCACCCAGAGGAGAACGTCTGGGCTGGGCAGGCTGCTGGGTAGTACCCGTGTCACCCTCGCTGCTCGCTGATCTCAGCAGGTCCCTGCAGACGCGATGCTCAGGCAGAGCGAGGCGTGACCATGCAAGTCACCCCAGGGCGTCACAGGAATGGGAATACGTTATTACTGTGCCCCAAAACTGGAGCAATGAGCAGGTCAGCAGCTCCTCAGTGGAGATGGATGTGGAGAAGGAACTGGAGATTTCACATCCAGGCAGGGCTCGGGTGGGACAATGGTGTTTGGGACGCAGACATACACACTCCCTGCCTGCAGCAACAGCCTCTCCCCACTGTATGGAGGGGCAGGAGCTGGGCACAGAGGAGACCTACTGCAGGGAACCGAGACAACAATATTGTCTTGTGTGAGAGCAGAAAACAGCAAATACTCACTCCTGGCTCGTCTCTTCTCTCCTGTCACCGCTGCGGAGTACAAGTGGCTGGTGCTGCCCTGTCCTCCCGCTGGCAGCTGCCACCCTCGGGCTCCTGCTGCGGAGGAGAGCTCTCTAAATACAGCAGGTTAAAAGCCGGCAAAGCGACGGCAGATCTGTATTTAATGCAGATGTTTCCCCTGTTTTGTAGTAGTGTTTTACTGATAAATAAAAGCCAACCAAAGAAAAAAAAAAGGGCATTTGGCATTGTACGTGTGACCTGGAGCACTTGCTTACAGAAAGGGGAGGTGACCTGTTGCACACCCCTCTGCCCCCTACCCCAGCTGCACACCCTACCAGGGGACTTTGGTGGGGGGTGACCGTGGGAGACAGAGCTGGAGCCAGGGCTCCCTCAGTTTAAATTAAAACTCGGGCAGACAGGCTTTTCAAAGCCATTCGGTGAACATATATACTATTAAACAGCTGCACACACACCTATTACCTGGCCAGCCATGAGCCCCTGGAATAAACAAGGAATTCTGTATCCAGAAAAATGTTTCATGATCCACCTCATGTTTCCTCCCTGGTCCCTCTTCCATCACCAGCTCAGGGAGCAGCAGGGATGGAAGGGGCTCTTTGTCCAGCGAGCGTAGAGAGATTTTTCCCTTTTTATTCCTGACAGCACACGTCATCTCTGCTGTGATTGCTCTGTATCCAACTCCTAGACCAAAAATATGATGCAAAAGTTGAATTTGAAGACAAATCAGAATTTTCTGTCATGTAGGAAATAAACAACAACAACAAAAGAATTTAAAAAAATCAGAAGCGCAGATGAGTAATATAAAGCTGAACAAAAGCATTTCTAAATTTGGGGAGGCAATTGAAAAAAATCACTGATTGAATACTGAACCAGACTCTAGATCTCAAAGCCACCTCAGACTAATTTTTACAGCAGGTAATGAAACCAGGGGTTTCATCGATCTATTCCCTGTTTAACCACAATATGAGAGGGCAAGACCATCAGCTTAGCAGTATTTTAGCAAAGGAAAAAACCCAACAAACCTGGAATTGGCAATTTGGTGCCTCAAAATTAGGGAAGGCGGGACCTAAGTGTGATTTAGATCAAGTCCATTCCTTGCCCGAGAGAGCAACTGTACATTAAGAAACAACCCTCCTGCTGTCACCTGGTCTCCGAGAGCCACATCTGCACAGCTGAGAGAATGGCACGGCAGCAGCTCAGGTGGCCCTGGAGGTGGGCACAAAACCAGGGGGGAAATCCATCTCTCAGGAGAGGGAGCCTGGACCACGGGGAGCCTGGACCAGGCAACCTCCGGAGGCATCTTCAATCCTGGTGGCGGTGTTGGAAGGGGAGAGCGCGCCAGAGGAAAGGCAGATTCACTTCAGGACAGGCAGGGGGAAGGATTACAGGATGGGGAGGAAACCAGGGCCAGGAATGATGAAAGATGGGAGATGGAAGCAGCCCTTCGGCTGGAGGAGCCAGAGGCACGGCTATGGGAGAGTCATGGAGAGCAGCACTAGGAGGAGAGGGGCTTCTCTTGGTCTGAGCGGTGTCCAAAGGGTAGGACCTTTGTGAATGATGCCAAAACTATTAATCTCCTGACCGGCTTCACTGAATTGCTTGGCTCAGCCTTGACCCTGCAATCTGTATTGTTTGCTTCACAGTGTTGAACATCGGAGCCACAGTCCTCCAAAGGGGAGGACAAAACTCATTTAGGCGGGAGCCAAGAGGGCAGTTGATCTGCAAGCTGACTGATACCCGGCTTCTGTAAGCTGCTCCTGAGAGGGTGACTCCAGGAGACCCTTGCAGCGATGTGTCCAACGCACCTGTTCTTCTCAGCCTGAGAGGATACACTCAGCACAGAAACACTAATTCCCACTCACGTCTTCACTGGCAAATGATGTGTTTGGAGCCAGAAGAGAGCCTGGAGCAGCCCCATTTGCCACCCAGTGTGGCGGCACTGGGAAGCCTTTGAGCACTGGCTGCCGGGAGGCAAGGCCACACATATTCAAAGTAAATGGGATTTTATTTTATTTTTTTCAACTATTTTTTTATCTGAAGGAAAGTACTGACACAGGGCACCTCCCACCCTTTGGCCCACGCAATTAACAAGCACCGATGCCTCTATGAGCGCTGGTATCTATTTTTCAGACACTACCTAGGACGGGAAAGGAATAGCAATGCTCGCACCCCTCTGAAACTGGGTTGTCACAGATAACACCCTGCAGGGCACAACGGGCATGAGGTGAGGATGTCAGCGCTGCTCTCAAGCACCACAGCTTGACACAATCCACCTTCAGCCCCACCGAGGGATGAACATGCCCTCTGGCTTCGGGGCTTTCTCCAGACACAAAGAGTTTCTCTTCCCCACCTGAAACACGAGGATTACACCACAAACCCTGCCCTGCAAACTCCCCGCCGTGGTGGAGCACGGGCAGCAGAGCCGTGAAGCGGTCGGTGACATTGCTATAAAGCCCTGCTCCTACGCTCGTTTACGTTAACGAGAAAAATTCCACCGAGCTTGGCGGGAAGAGAAGCCGCTGCCTGCGAACATGTCCTGTTCTGCAGCAGGGCTGGCACAGCACTGACTCACAAAGTGGGACTGCGAAGACAAAAATATCACTAATAGCTGACAAATTATCCCCAAACACTCAGGATTTTTAAAGCACAGCAATACAAACAGAACTGGTAGCAGTTTAACTGCATGTAAATTAGGTACTTCCCAAAGAAAAGCGGTTTCATCAGAGACTCGTTAAAAATCACTAAAAACATTAATACTATAAACATCCTTGCCATGGCATACATTTTGCATCTTTCCAGGTGTGTTTTTACTGTTATGCCCATTTTAGGGGAGGAGAAAGCGAGGCGCAGCTATTAGGATTATTTTGCCCCAGAGATCACAGTAGCCACGAGGTACCAAAACCATCTCACCTTATCGAATTCCCAGTCAGGTGTGCCTGTGCCGTGCCAGGCTGCCCGATCTAAAAGCCTTTATCAGATTTTATTTAGTCTCTGCTGAAGCAAAACATTCCCTGATTTCAAGATTTAGTGCTGGGAAGCCAATACCTGTGATTCCTGCGAGTGTCCATTTACCCATGAAATAGAGCTGGGCGAGGGAAAGAATGCAGGAGGAAATGCTGCTTCGGATTTAACCCCTTGCACCTCCTGGCAAGTTTTTACAGAGCTCTTCCAGCTTCAGCCAGTCAGAAATCATGTAGCGCGTTTCAGCATAAACGTATTTTAGCACTGGGGTTTGCCGAGCCACTGGGCTGGTTCTGCTTCACAACCTTGGCTGCACCTCCCCAGAGAAACATCCAGTTTCCTTCTTTTTTTTTTCCTGTTTAGTCACAGACATTTAACCCCCAAATTCAGCCAGCAGCCTGCTACGGCACAGTCCCGTCCAGGGCATCTGAAAGGGTGCAGGTCCTCAAAGACACATGTCAAACATGTAATTTCTGCTTTCTCTATAATCTTGCCTGTGCTACATCAAATTGTTATTAAGCTGCTCTGCTTATTTTTAAGATCCAATAAAGACGTAATATGCATCATTTTAACATAATATATTGGGAATCGCATGTAGTGTAGCGGTATTGCCAGTGCTAAAATAAACAGTGCTAGTCATGGAGCTTTGAGCTTTTATTTTCATTGTTAGCCTGAAAGAACAGCTCTCGACCTGTTTATAATTATTCACCAGGACCATTTTTTCTGACCACCTTCTCTCCTTTGCCAGTCTTATTGTGAGCATTGTGAACAACGGCAGGATTTTGCTTATTTGTGCTCTTGACGGTGTACAATGTACAGAGAGACAGGCGGGAATAGGTATTTCTCTCTCACATGGTCGGGACAACCACGTGTGCCAGAGCCACGTGTGAGAGAAATACATCGTTTTTCCTGTTGCTGCCAGATCTCTCCCTTGGCCTTTTGCGTTAATGAATTAATCCAATTTAAACTTGTGAGAGCTGAAGAGAACATGGGCTGAAATAGCATGGCTTTAGGCAAAACGTTAACAAATACAGAGGATGCCGGCAAGGCTGCCGCCTGGTAATAACAACAAAGCAAGTGTGATGGCCAGCGGGCTGCTGAATTACACGGTCAGGCTGTGATGTGCGACCTGGGAGGGGTGACAGTGAAGGTCAATGCCCACACACAGAGTGAGAGAAGAATTAAAAATATGTCTCTAGGCTAACAATCCCTCAATTAACAGCAGCGTTAGCCTGGGCGCACCCACCCATCCTTCCAGCCTGGCCGCAGGTCCCTCTCCCAGGGAGGGCAGGCTGGGGGGACCGGCCACCCCCAGTGACCAGTGTCCCGGGCTGGAGGTGGCCGCCTGCTCACTCGACTTGTGTGAGTTCCAGCCTTGTGAGTAACTCCCTCTGTGCCAGTGTGCACTCACCGCAGCGGCTCAGCCAAGTTGTCCCCTCGGTCAGTGCCAGGATGCTCTGGCTGAGGTCGGAGAGGAGAGGCTGGGTAGCCGCCCCCAACACCAGGTACCCTCTGGCTCAGGAGAACAGGGACCAAAATAAACTCACAACCAGAGACCCATCTGTGTCCCCCGAGTGCTGCCAGCTCTGCGGGAGAGACGTGGTGTCCTTCTGCCGTTGTTTGGGGGCAATTCCACCTCGCAGTGCAAGCCTCGCAACCCCTGTAAGTTTATCCGGGGACTCACTGGTGTCTGCAATTGTAAGAAGAAAATAAACCAGGAATAAACCATAAAAAACCCACCCAAACCAAAAAACAACAGAGGAAAAAAATAAACCCAAACTGTAGTCAACCACCCTCTTTTCTTCAACATTAAAATTGTTAAGCAAAAACCTGTCCCTAACTACAGCAGCAGCAAGATCCAGTCCCTTAAAATGCAGAAATCTGGGTACCTTCAGCCAGGCTTTGCCCTCTGCCCAAACGTCTGCACCTTTCCTCTAGCTCTGTATCCTGCTTGGGGCTGTTTTTCTCATCTGAGTCATGCCATGCAGCTACTGCCACATTTGTCACTACATTACAATCTAGCTCTTTAAGCTGTCTACAAATCTAAGGTATTGATCTAATTACCTCCAGAAATCATTCCAGTCCTCACCAGCCCCTTCACGCAGTTTTGCAGCTTTTAGCCAGCATAAAAGACTGAAGGTTTTCCCTAATAATTTCATGTATTTTTAATCACTCCCATCTCCGAGTCATATCTAATACCTCCCTTCAAGTCTAGGGCAAGCCGCACAGAACCAAAAATATTCTTCAAACCCTTCAACTCTACCGCTGCTCAGCGCCGCTCGTTCCGCCCGGCGACGCGCTGCCGCATCGGTGCTTATCTCGAACTCACAAGCATGTTTGGTTTTCCAGCCCTGTGGATGAGAAATAAATTCAGCTGACAATGGAAAACTGAAAACTGGCGGTTTAATTGCAGTTGTACGTGACACCTCCCCAGCAAACAAGGCGTGAGCAAGCACAGCTCCTTCCCCTCTCCCCGGGGGTACCAGGTGAGCGCTGCTGCGGCCGCCTGCCCCGAGGAGGAGTGACCGCTGCTCATGGGCTGAGCTTTCAGCGATGCCTTCAGTACCATCCCCACCTCTCCCGCTGATGTCCATCAGCTGATGGGACAGCGAGAGCGCCCTGGAGAAGCTTACAGCACCCGGGCACCTCTTCTCACTGACCTGGGCAGGCAGAAGCCGGGTCAGCACTGGGTACCACACCAGCACCAACAGCAAGATGCACCTCAGGCTTCTCACTTCAACGTACACAAGCTGGTACTTAAGCCTACCAAAAATGTAATTGTTTTCTTTTTTTCATCAGGATAGATTCATCAGCCTTGACGACTTCCCTGCCACTGCGGGGTCTACACTTCCAGTAGTTCCTGGGTGTTTAAAGTTAATGAAGTACCAAGTGTTAAATCAGGACCCAGCTGCAATAAATTAAACTGATTTTGCTCCCTTGGGTGGTCTCTTTGCCAAGTATTACATCATTTAGTGAAATATCAAGCTGCCCCAGCTTGTGGGGCAGCCTGCTACTTGCTTTCCTCTGCACCCGGAGCCACAGCGAGTCTCCTGTTCTTGCAGCCAGAGCTGAAATCAAGGGCATTGGGGGGGCAGGAGGGGTATGGCCAAACCCCTTTGTAATTCCTTCCAACTGCTGATCTATGCCCTGAAACAGGAAAATGGATATTCCCTTTAGATCTACCTGATAGGAATACAAATCTTACTCTGCTTTTTGTAAATGCCCTAATACTGTATTTAAGTTCTTTTGAAAAGGACAAAACAGGTGAGCTCTGTTTTCCAGCGATCATTTCTCCAGGCAGCCCAAACTTTCATCCTGCAGTTGTGTTTTAGCACTGTTATAACTAATCACCTCCTCCAGGTTGAACCTGCAAAGGCATCCCAAATGTTATATTTAAACGATAGCAAAAAAAAAAAAAAATTCCCTTAACTCCTTAAAGTTAATGACCATCTTCATTTTCCACACATTTCTCTCCTTGTAATAGCCATGTGCTAAATCTTTGTGAGATTTTTATAGTTTCACTGAAGGAATATTTGCATAATTATTAGTGCATAATCTGCTTTAATGGTCCCACTGATTTTACTGTTCCAGCTTAGATGTATGTGGTGTCAAATTTAAGCATACAGAGTTCTGGACAGTTCTCGGGCAAATACTGTGCCTGCTGGGAAGACGTGTGTCCGCACCTGTGCTCGCTGCCAAGCGCAGGACGTCGCCTGTGCCCACACCGGAGCCCTCTCACTGGGTTTGCTGCTTGGCTTTGGGGATTTCGGAGCAGGAACCAACAGAAAATTGTAGGCTCGGTGCTTGGTGTAGGTTTTACGCCAGCTGAATAGGGTCTGGCCTCCTGCGCTCCCGTTTTGGAATCTTCCCCCACGGGTTTGACGCGAAAAATATATAAAAAGGATCTCCTAAAATAAGAGGAGCGAGGTGTGTGGATGCTGTGATGACAGCAGCTATATAAGGAGGCGCCCAGAACTTTTGAGGGAAAGCATCAAGTTTCTGCTATTTTCCAACCAGATCATACTCCCTCCATAAAATGTCATTTCTAGAATTTTATTTTTTCTTCAGACTGTTCTAACAGATACTGATAAATGTTCTTCTCCTTAGGGCCTGTCAAGAACAGAGGTGATTGATACTATCTTCAGAAGCAGACAAAAATGTTCAGCACAGTAACTTCCAGCATGACGGATCGCAAAAACAATGGTCTAAAGCTAATCTGTGTGAATTTATTTTTTATTTTTTTAATCATTTAAAATTCCTACAACAGGAATTTAGGTTTAAATCCTACCTCTTCACGAAAGCCACAGGAAAGGCCTTTTGACTTGTAAACTCTGGGAAGTAAGAAAAGCATCTCAAAAATGTGGCCAACAGTACGGTGCGAGTAGATTTTGGGAGCAAGATGCTTTTTCTGCATGTTTTTTTTTAAATGTACCTATTCAATTGATATTGTTACAAAAAAAATACTGAACATGTTGTAGTCAAGAGATTCCCCAGGCCTGAACCCCAAGGCTGGAAATGCTTTTTCTCTCCCAGATCTGAGCTCAAGCCCAAAATTAAGCTCTTAATGCCTTATTAACAGCAGAGAGGTTTGAGTGTGAAATGATCTGCTCCTTAAAGGCTATATTAAATTAACTTATGTATTTTCAGATGGAAGCTAAATATTTCCACATAGCGCTAGAATGCAAAAGACAATCAAAGTTTATTAGCTGAACATATTTTTCTCCTTTAAACAAGGACTCCATTGCCAGAGTGGAGCCAGGGCCCAGCCCCAGTGCAGCACTGGTCCCTGACATCCTTTTCTGTCCCACAGAAGTTCCGCTGAAATCCAGGAGAATTACTTACCTGACAGGCACTTGTGCTTGGTAGAAGCCACACTAATAACGAGCATCCCTGTGTTTGTCATATTACCCGCACTATTTGCTGGGACACAGCACCATATTCCAAATTTGTTCTTCCATAACGGTTGATAAATAACATTAATTCTTATCCTTTCTGCTACATGCAGGGAACAACAGTAGAAGTTTGTGATTTATTTTTTATTTTTTAAACAGAACCTGTCAGAATAACGTGATTAAATGTTGCTGTCATATCCCCAAATTGTTGCATACTGTAATCCTCAAGTTTTTTCAACATTTTTGATGGTACCTTATTTCCATACTAGCGGATAAACAACCATGTAGTGCAAGGCTATAATTTCATTGATTGTTCCTGGCAACCTTGTATACTGTGACAGCTCCTGCAGCTCGAGTGATTTGTCACTCAGGGCTCGAGATGCAACTCTTCTGTCTGACACAGGCTCAGATCTTGCATACAATCCACTTACATTTCACATCCCAAAATAAACGCATGAAGATCACAGAGGAACACAACGCTTCATCTTACCTCATCTGCAGGGGGGCAATAAAGCACCTCATCAAGCATTTTGGGCACCGAGCAGTTCAGTTCTCCCCACTCCCCTCCTGCCCTGGCACCCGGCTGGGACGAGGGCATCTTCCTCAGGGCTTTGTGTCCTGGGCTGTGTCCTGTGGCCAGCAGGGCAGGAGAGGGGATTCCCTCCTTTGCTCTGCTCTTCTGAGACCCCACCTCGAATGCTGCGTCCAGTTCTGGTGTCCCCACCGTAAGAGGGACGTGGATCTGTGGGAACGAGTCCAGAGGAGGCCCCAAAGCTGACCCAGGGGCTGGAGCAGCTCTGCTGCGAGGACAGGCTGAGGGAGCTGGGGGTGTTCAGCTGGAGAAGAGAAGACTCCGGGGGCACCTTATCCCTGCCTGCAGCACCTGAAGGGACCTACAGGGAGGCTGGGGAGGGACTTTGTACAAGAGTGTCCAGCCACAGGACAAGGGGAAAGGGACTTAAATTGAAGAATAGATTTAGATTGGATCTTAGGCAGAAATTGTTCGGTGTGAGGGTGGCCAGGCTCTGGCACAGATTGCCCAGAGAGGCTGTGGCTGCCCCCTCCCTGGAGATGTTCCAGGCCAGGTTGGATGAGACCTGGAGCAACCTGGGCTGGTTAAGGGCGTCCCTGCCCATGGCAGGGGTTGGGTTAGATGGTCTCTGAGGTCCCTTCCAACCCAAGACATTCTAGGATTCTGTGATTTGAGCAAGGTTTGAGGTGTGAAAGAGACAAATAGCCCCTCAAAAGGGAACCTGACCTGGCACTGGACAATCTCAGCTGCTGCCTCCATCCCTGGCTGCCTCCAAGGGCTCTATCTCCCCACGGGACCTGGGGGGTGTCCAGGTTGCACCCGTTTGACGATTCGGGACCGTCCGAGGAAAGCACATGCAGGCGCGGGAGCTTCGCCCTTGTCTCTCTGCCAGACAAACGATCAGCGTCCTCCTTCGTAAATGATGCAGCTGTAAGAAATTAGGAAATAACTTCTCGGTAAATAGATTTATTGGTGCAATTTGGTTTTACACGGCTAGAATGGTGTGTTTATAAAATATTTATAGGGTTTTCCTTTGCAGTGATGGAATGGGAACCCGTTGAACAATGCGTGGGTCTTCATTAGTGCTTTTCCACATGCAGGTTTGTTTGCTGTCTCATATTGCCCCTTCATTACCTTGGCCTTCATGATAAATTGGCCTAGATCATTAATTAATAATTACCTCTTTTGTATAAAATCAGATTCCTCGAGCTAGCGCTACTGGTTAAGGATTTAAGATTATGCATAAACCTGTATGCGCTTCTCTGCTCCATATTTAAGTCATCCTGCTATTCATCCAAAACCTCATCAGAACAGATAATAAACCACTTCATGAACAGATGTGCCACTTATTCATCTAGTTCTATAATGATAATGAAGAAAATTTAATCTAGAGTGTCTATGGAAGATAATCTAAAAGACAGATTGGTATGAATAATAAAGACACTATACAAAAAAATTTAAAAACTGACATGAAAAGGCAATCATTATCTACTCCACAATTCTGCCTTTGATATAGCCCAATAGTGTATAAAAACAAGCACCTCTTGGGTGTTGGACTCCACAAGGAGCTACTGTTTCAGCAGATGTAAATGCTCTAAATTGCTTTTACTTTAAAGAAGCATAAAAGATAATTTCTCTTACAGCTGGAAGCAACATCTGACATTGCAAAATGCTGAAAACACATTGAAGAGAGGTTGGAGATTTCAGATATGTTCAAGGTGAGCAGGATAATATACATAGCTGAATATTTATCAAAAAAAATAAGAAAATGCAGAGAAAAGTGGAAGTCTGTGAGGGCAGCTTGCTCTGAAGAACCATTTACTTCTCATTAGCTAGATATACGTTTGTCTGTTTCCTCATATATGCTACTATTGACTCCTGTCAATAGAAAAAAAAAAAATAAGGAATGTGGTAGAGGCAGAAGGCTGAATATTTGCAAAACCCTTCATGGAGCTGTGCAGCTCCACGATTTCTGTTAACACTCAAAAAGATCATTTAAAATCCCCAAAGTGTCTCTGAAGAAAAAAAGCCATTGCAGTCAATGGTGGTGAAGTGTCCTAGATTGACAACTGTCGTCTATTTATTCCCAAAGCAAGAAAAGCACAAACTGTGCAAAACAAGCTCTCCAAGGAATGTATTAAAAAAGAGAAGAAAAAGAAAAAAAGAGCTGCTTGGAGGAGGGTGCGTGGAATAGGACATCGTCATGATGCCTGTGAAGCGTCACTACCTCAGAAGTTTGCCTGGCCAAGTCATCAGCAAAGCTGGGGAGGAAAAGTCGGTCCTGGGGCAGAGCTGTTCTCTGGCAGCTGGGGGTAGCTCACAAAACCATCGCTCACTTCCTCGCTCCTTCACCTCTCAGTGAGAACCAGGCTTGGAGTGCAATCACATTAGTGCAGGAAAATCAAAAAAGAGACTTGGCACGAACAGATATGAGTACCTGGACAAGCTGCTGCTCCGCATTCCTCACGTGAGCCCGCGGGCGCTCTCCTTCCCCCCGGCCCTGGCGTGTCCCCTGGCGCTGTGTCCCCACTCGTCCTCAACTGACAGAGCCAAAGTTATTCCCTCAGGAAAGTGACCCTGAGGAGAAACAGCTCCATAACAGTAAATCTTTTTGTTAACAGTTTGTCAACAAAGAAGTACTGCTTTTAGCACCAAAAATATTGCCAGCCTCTTCCAGCATCTGTCACAACAACAGCAGCCGATACCGCCACAAATTCTGGGTTAAGGAGACGGGAAATAAAATGGGTTTAAGAGGGCAATGTGGAAACTGGCTTGCTTTTTTCCATCAGGTCCTTGAATCTGAGCCAACAGGAGCACACGAGGGGAAGGATCCAGCCCTGCACACACAGGGCTGCACTCGATCTGGCATGGGGCTCCGTGGTCGTAGGAACCAGGGTCGGCTAAGGCAGAATTTCTTCACTCTCCTTTGATTTCTTACTAAATTTGGGGTCAAATCCTGATTGCTAGCTCTCCTTCAGTTTTCCTATTGATTTTGATGGAACTCAGGTTTGCATTAATTCACTGAGCTCTCACCTCAGCGCACACATCTGAGATTCAGGGTGTCCCCCTTCTCTAGCCGCTTACCGAAACGGGGAACACACAGCCACATTTGTGCAGGCTCAGACCTAGCTCATAGGAGCATGAATAAATCAGCAAACGGAGCTTAGCTGTCAACCTCTGCACACATTTGCTGTGGCAGCAGCCAAAGGTAGCAGCTGGACCAGAGTCCTGACTGACTGTGGTTGAGAGCACCTTTCAACAACAGCTCTCAGAGATCACAGTGAGGGCTTGAGATGCCTTTAAACCCAAGAGAGAGACAAGTAGCAGAGCCATTACCTGGGATCACTTGATGCTTCTTGTCCTCAACCCAAGCAAAGCTCACTGCACCCAGCCAGGAGCATCTAACCCAACTTCACTGGAGCTGCCTACATTTCGCAGTTTCCTTGGGGATCCCTGTCCGATCTAAAACACAAAACCAAAAGGAAAACAGAAACGTGTCAGAATTATTTACATTCATATTAATGATATGCCTTCTCTAACAGCTAGCCTTTCACGGAGCAGTTTAATATTTTTTCTAGATCCCTGCTTCTCAAGGACTAGCACGAACTGGTCAAAGGGATAAGTACCTAATCTTCTAGCGAGAGAGTGGATATTTTAATAGTGAGGTGGCTTTATTCTTAGGACACCTTCGATAAAGGATATACATCTTCCCAAGGACAAATAATTACTTGGGCAGCCTACAGCAATTTGTCAACCAGAATGACCCTGAGACTAGTTAAAGTTCATAAGGTGCAACATGAGTCACGATTAGAAAATAACAGAGCTATTTCTCTCAATGACACCAGGGAAAAATTCAATGGCAAATTGGTATGAAATATTACAACCCAAACTAAATCAGAGATGAGTCGATGAAGAATTACAGTTGTTACTCATTTGGGAAGCAAATGTGAGATTGTGTATTTTGAGTGCTTGAGAGGAAAGTTGGTATCTTTGGTGACATATATATAAAAATATAAAAAGAAGAACATCCAAATGGTTTTCATTTATTACTGTAGTCATAGAGCTTGAAAAAGCAATTAATAAACCCAGGAACATTGTAAAAGAACTCCCAGAACTCTCAAACTGATGGAGTCAGTTTGGTGAAAAAGACAGAAGTATAATTTCCCAGGGACAGATTTGAAGTATAATTCACAGTAAGCGCTAGCAAACAGTGCCCGAGGTGCCCAGGTAAAGCCACCGTCCAGCTTATTGCAGAGTAGATGAGCGGTGTTAAACACGACAGAGAACTGATGTCTGATACTAACAGCTTCAACAATGAAGACATCAAACTATATACAGATATAAACAAGTATGCAAATATATTGAAAGATATAAAAGAACATGATAATAAGGAACCCATGACCCCACATGGCAACTCAGCCCCCAGCGGAGGTCCCAGGCTGGACTGGGCAGCAGATGGGAGCACCGAAGCCCAGAGTCCCAACGACTGTCCAAAAAAACCAGAAAAGGATCCATGCAAGGAGGCAGGGGAAGAAAAACCTGTCCCAAAGAATGGAGCTCCTCTGCGGTGTGGGAATAGGGGGGTGGGAACACCAGCAGTGCCAGGAAAGCCAAGGCATGGCTGACAGCAACCCTTCCAGCCCAGCAGCTGCCAAAGGCCCAGGGCTCCTCCCAGGGGCCCTTTTATAGTGAGCACCAGGGGCAGGAACGCTGTGATTGGTCCCTTTGGGTCACCTGACCCATCCTCTCCTCCCCATTGGCACAGCTGCTTCCCCCATGGCAATGGCGGCCCCAGGGACCTTTTATCCAGGACACCAGGTCTGCTCTCTGGGTGATGGATGCCCTCGTGCCGGGGTCCAGCCCCGACGCCCTCTCCTGACACACGTCCCCGTCAGGGCACCCCGCTGCTCCGTCCCCCAGCCAGGGCTGCCCCACAGCTCCTGCTCTGCCCCTCCTCCTCCTGTCACTGATGGGAAACAACAGGGACAGGCAAGCACGAAGCAAGTGACGCCTTTGGGCTTTCTTCCAGTCCCTGGACAAGAGGATCTGCTGTGGATGGTTTGCTCCTTCCTCAAGCAAGCTGGGTGGGGTCTTGTCCAGCTTCCCAGCAGCTCAGCCCTCACCCAGGAGGAGCAGCAGCCTCGCCGGGGACCTTGGGGACCTCGGGGAGCAAGGCTCTGGTCCCTGCTGCTGCCGCCAAGGGCAGAGTGTGGGCAGACCTTACAGAACTGTGCTCTAAAACCCGCCAGGGCGAGCCAGTGTGGTCAGATATGTACTTTGATGGGTTACACACCATCTTAAATATTGGAGGATAATGTACTTCATCTAGACAGGAAACTCTAAGCAGGACACAACAGACATTTTTCTTACGATATTAACAATTTACCATCTGAACTCTATCTTCTCCTTGGATAATAACCACAAGACACTGGGTAAAGGAACAATTGATTTAAGATCTCAATCAAAAGAAAGCGTTCCTCTTATCTGTATAGCCAAGCAATGAAGTAGCAGTCATCAGGGGTTATTGTACATTTGTCAGTCCATTAAAAGCACAGACTCAAAATCTATATATGGAATGCAAGACATTTGCGGAAATGACTCTTGCAAAAATCTTTAGTGGTTAAGAGCTTGCAATCTATGCCTTTCCCTTGATTTCCACAAAGATTACTCAAAAAGACAAGAAAACAAAAATTTATACTTCCTATACTCAAACTTTTTTCCCTCTATCCCCGTGCTTTTGCTTGCTGATTTAATTGCTGCTCTGATGAGGAACGGTGCGGTGCCCGAGAAACACTTCCCTCTATCCCTCCGCAGTTGGTTGGCATGTCCTCACGGAACATCTATGGATTTAGAACCAAGACCACAGCACCTTAGCAGTGATCTGAGTTTGTTATTCTTTCTGAAACATTTGCTGCTGCGAGTATATCAGTAGCCTGCTGTGCAGGGCTTGCAGACAGAATTGGAGGAGTATTTGATGTGGCTCTTCTCGGCCCCACTCATCTGCTGAAGATGGAGGAGGAATCCAGCACATTTCAAAAGAGAAAACCACGTTGGGCTTATGCTGCATGCCCAGCACTGCGTGTGAACGCAGTTTGAAATGCACAAACTAACGATGAATGACTGATTTCAAACATGACCAATTTGATAATGACTTTATCCCCACCTTCTGCCGTCTCTTGTAGAGAATATACTGGTGTCAGGCAGAGATGTCAAAAATCCAAACAATTCTGATTTTTAAATCACTGAATTATTACTTATCTAAGCCAAACAGTTATAAGAGCAGGCAATGATTCCAGATGGTTTAACATGGTATACACGTGC
>NW_009715445.1:0-16292 GCF_000703405.1 Apaloderma vittatum | reverse complement strand
TAAATATGGCAATGCCTGCTGAAACACCACTTACCTTCTTCAAAAGCTGTCTTGAGTGGAAAACCAGCCGTGCTTAGTAGGCAAATGTATTGGTGTACCAAAAAATTCAGTGAATTTTATGGATTTCTCTAACTAACGTAAGAACGAAATAAACCCATAAATAACGATTAAAAGAAAGACCACAGTGTACTTCAGTCTGCACAGAGCTTTCCAGCAAGACACCCCATGCATGTGTTGGACTGCAGAGCTGCAGCCGCAGGGCTCAAACGCCTGAAGCCATGGCCACCGCCTGCCTTGCCTTGGGTCTAACTCCTACCACACTTGTGCTGCCACAGAACAGCCCTGAGGGTGGATGGATGCCCACCGAGCACAGCTCCTCACCTTTCCTGGACACGTGGAGGCTTCTGTCGCTCCCATCACCCCATGGATGCTGGTGTCTACTAACCAGGGAAGGGCTCGTCCACCCGGAGCTCTCTCTCTCTTTTGCATGGTCTCCATGGTCTCCATGCAAAAGTGGGCCAGTGGGCCCTGTGGCCTTCCTCTTCTTCCCCAAATGCAGCCCAAGGAGGAGTGATGGCGATGGGCAGACCATCAGCACCGACCCCTCAACACCAACCCTGCGCGGGCCTTGGCATGTGAACCCCTTGTTACACCAAACTTTCGGCAGGTCTCCCGCACGGCATGGAGGGAGGTGGCAGAGGAATCTGGTGCAAGTTGTGTTTATTTTTAACGTGACTGTTCTGCAAAGATAATTGTGTCAAGCCGAATGCACGGCACCCTGGTTACATTTCTATTCCAGTTACCATGGTTGCTAATACTCAAAAAACTGCCTGAGAAAGCAAGAGAATTGTTCTGCCCATGCTGGGAAATGTCTCCCTGGCTTACTCCTGCCCACGTAGTGCCGCGGTGCTGCTGGGATGTGAAAGCTGGTGGAGATCCGCCTGGCCGAGTCTGGCAGATGGAGCTTGGTTTCTTGTGGTTTATCACCGTGCTGGCAGAACAGATCTCCTCACCTCCCCTTTGGGTTTATGTAGGCAGAAACCTTTCTTAGTATTGCTGCCAAGTAGGTATCCGAGGGAGAAAAGTGCACTTGCACCCCGAAGACTGTTGTGGGTGTTTGAGGTGAGCCGGGAAGAGCCTGAGTGCCAGGGGGCAAGAACAAGGCAAGAGCCTAGAAAGGCAAACCAAGCGCTCCCTTAAGCACAGTGCTCCCCTATTATAAGAAACAATTCCTACCATAAGCAGAAATAATCCCTACCATAAGCAAATAACTCTCCAAGAGTGGGTGTCTCCTCCTTAGGGCTACGGCCCATGGGTGGGATGAACCCGACCGTCCTCCCTCGCAGCAGGCACCAACCAACAGCACATGTGCAATGTCTTCAGCTGCCAATTCCCTTCGGTATTCTCTGTAGTTCAGAGCAATAAAAAAAATATTGACTCAATATGGATTCGAAAATCCTTTTGCATCCAGGTGTGCAAATTCTCCAGCAGGTCGATTTCCCTCTGGCTCTCTACCTTCCTACAGCCGCGTGATATAGGAAGAACTGAACCAAAAAAGTGACACCAAAAAAACCCCAAACCCACGTGAACTCTGCAGAGTTTAAATTCACAGTGAATTATGTGTTATCAATCAGGCAAAACAATTAGCTGAATCATTAAGTCTCTAAAATGGTTTCAGAATCAAAGGGACCTTGGTTCAATTTATTCGTTTAGGAGACTCGAAACAGGGTTTAGTACCAGTTCAGCTAAATTCACGCCTTTATTCACTTGCATTCCCTCCTCCGAGCATGAAGCAGTTCCCCTTTGTCCAAATGGTGCCCTTCCTGGCAAGTGTAACGGGTGAGATCTCCCACTGAGCCACCGTTAAGTGACAGGAGTGGAACGAGGGACCAGAAACAGAGTAAGTCACCAAAATAAATGCTTATTGCCCACCTGACTGTCTCTTGAAATACTCCATGCTCACTCTTTTAATTTTATTGATAACATTTCAAAGAAAATTATAGAACACGTCCATGAAAATAATATATTTCTACTGCAATAGATTTTTCCTGTTTTCACAAAAAAATGTTTTGACCAGCTCTTCTGAGGCACCTTAGCATGTCATTCCCTGCTGTAACTCCTAGACCTAATTATTACATGCCTCAGCAACCATTGGGAAACCACTGTTCTACAAGCACTGTTATTTTTCCTCTATTTTCTGGTACATGGCTGACCAGAAGGCATCACTGCATGTGGTAAGCTGCAGCCACACCTGTGTTTAGATGCTTGAATCCTACTGTCACGAAATAATAAATTGGAAAAGATCTCAAAATATATCCAAGACAAGACAGTGTCATACATCTGTGCCACTCTGAGCCTCTGCAATGGATGCTCCTTGATATTGCTTCCTATGTGTCCCCAGGCTTCATGTTCTTACTTTTTTTTTTTTTTTTAACTGAAACTGTGAAGGATAACCAGTATGTGTTTACATTCTGTAGTGTCACCTGGTGCTCCAGGATGACAGGTCTCCTCCACTCAGACCCTGGGGGTCTGCAGCGCATCGTTCGATACACAGAGGGTTTGGTTGGGAACTGTTTTGTCCCTGTGCTCGCGAGACGTCAGCTGAGACTTCACAGTGGTTTCTTTTGGCTTCTGCGTCTGCCTGCAGAAAAAACCACATCAATAAAAATGCTTGGATCATTGACATTTCAGTGAAAAAGGGTGCTGAAATTAAGGCTTACCTGGCTCTAGTGTTTCCTGGTAAATGAGTATCTAGTTCATTGCAACCTGTTCATAACGTCATCTATCATTCCTCACAAAATTTGGTACAAATCTATGTGAAAAGTCATTGCAATATTCACCTTTCATTATTCTCCCGTCCTTCTGCCCATTCAGCCCGGCGGCAGAAATAATTCTGCGTGACACCAGTGCCAAGGAAGAAGCGATGTCGCGGGATGAGGCGGCCACAGCCGGCGCCAGGGAACACGTGCCAGTGGGTCAGGGGGAAGGGAAGGACACGGGGCCACATCTCGGGTGTGCCCATAATCCGCTCTGTCTCAATTACACAGTTCACAGGCAGCTAATAGCCCAGCAATGACGGGCGGAAAAGAACCAGAGTCCTTACAGCCTGCTACGCCGGCAGAATAGCAACATGGAGCGGGAGCTGCTGGTCATGCACAGGCTGAGGCTCCAGTGGAGGGTTTTGTCCCCAGCCATTTTCAGCCAGAAATGCTCCCCGCTGATGTCACTCACGAAAAACCCGAGAATGGCAGAAATACGTGAGCGTGATGGTGAACCCCTCCGAGCCACCCGCCAGCGGCTGCAGACCTGCTCGTTGCATTGCTGATTTTAAATTTGTTTGAGCAGAGGCTCCTCTTTTAGAGAGTGGTGTTCCCTGGCCGCTTCTGGGGAGAAAAGGGACACTGACACCTCTCTTCAGACACTTTGAGGTGTAAAAAGCAAATTATGGCTAATATGAGATTCCACTGGCAATGCGCATAATGTGCTCGAGAAGCACGGGAGAACGGAGGGTGCTTGAGAGCCAGGTCACAGAAAGTGCTCCACGTGCAGCATTTCTCATGAGCAGATCAAATAGTGTTTCAGTGAGGACTTATAAATATTAATGCAGCACCTGTTTCAATTACTTTCAACTCGCAGGAGCAGTCATGCCCGGTGTGTCTGTGGTGGCGTGGAAAGGGAGCAGCTCGTGATGAGTCTCCCATGTTGACTTTCATGCTCTTTTGTAGGATTGCACAGGCTTCTTTTTTAATTGGCACTCTGGGGTAAAAGCAAAGGTAATCTAATCACAGGCTGATGAAGGTAAAGCCTTATAATTTCATAGATGTGCACCACATCCTCACAAAGAGGACAAGGAAGATTCTGTGGGTACCAGAACAGAAGAAGGGCATCTCAGGCAAGGATGCAGGTCTGAAATACATACGCATGTATCTAGAAGTGCCTTTGGCTACTTGAATTATTCAGAATCGCCAGCATATTATCTTGCGGTAAGTACCCTCCTACGCAGAGGAAAATGCAGCAGATAGGAAATTTTGTCCAGCGTCGATTTATTGCTGCCTTCATGCCCCGCGAGCCGTCGCTTCGCTACTGGTCAGAGACGGCACCCGGGGGCAGCCCGGGTTAAAGCTCTTTACAAATGCTACTCTTCCGTAATAGAGAAATTACATTTTTGGGTAAAGGGCAATCCACTCAGTTCCGCCCACCTGAAAATTTACAATGCTGGAAAGCGAGCAACTATATTTCACCTGATCCTGACACCTTCCTTCCCGCAGTGTGTCCAGACTGAATTCTGTGGTGTGTGAAAGTCCTGCCCGCACCCCTCCCAGCCCATGTTCCCTTGGGACCCACTGCCTTGTCTCTCTCAGCCGGCACCACTCTGCGTGCCGTGCCGGAGTCCGGGTGCTAATAAATAGTGATGACACAGCTCAGGAGTTTAAAATATGAGGGGAAGAAATAAAGGATAGCCACAAAACTTTTACTGTCAAATAAGCTCAAAGTACTTTTATAACTCTTACTCACGTCATGAGATACTGCAGTGATACAGTGATAAACACATCCGACCATAAAAATATTATGTATTTGATTTTTAAGTCACCTCCAAGTATTTCACTGCAGAAAACTTTTCTGCAGTGTTGGTGTCAGGTACCACTCGTGAGCACCTGCACCTCCTGAGCGCTTTTGCACCCAGATCAGACGGGAGAGAGGAGATACCAGCTTCTCACAGATGAAGAACAGTCGCACGAAGATGCTTGCTAAGGTCACCAAGACAGCCTGGGCAGGATGGAAAATTTTCCTGCAGCCCCTGACTCCAGAAGAAGCCCAGACTTGCTGGTCCCTATTTTACTGTGAAGATGCTGAAGCATGAGGCACCAGAGTGAGCGATTCAGAATAACCCGAGTCAGGGAGGGAGGAAAGAAGATGCAGTGGGAAGCAGGTTTCTGGATGATAACCTGACATTCGTTAATGTTCTTTGTAATTCCTGCTTATCCTGTCTCTCCTCTCTCCATCCTTCTTTTGCAGCAAGGGCCCACATGCACCAGGGTGAATGAGAAGGCAGTGGGTTGGGTATTTCAGTCTATTACAGAGATATCTTGGGACCGAAATCCAGACGTTCTCCTTCTCATCTTCCCCTTTTTGTTTCTCCCTTGCTGTTTTATCCAGATGGATCTCAGCTATTCCTTGAAGCTGTGTTCAGTTTCTGATGTATTTTCCATGAGCAAAAGGTGAACTACCTTTTTTTTTTTAGTTCCATCAGCAATTTTCTACAGTAAATAAGAAAAGGAAATGGAAAACCTTGTAGGAAGTCCCAGGCTGCTGAGGCTTTTGAAATGGGCTCAGAGCTCAGGCGCAAGGCAGATTAATCACAAAACAGACACGTTGAGCCAGTGCAGAAGGTGACATTTCAGGGCTAGTGTAAGGAAGAAGGATTAATTGAGTGACAGGACTAGGAACAAGGGAAACCTGAGCATGAACCACCAGGTGCAGGAGAGTCAGGATGTGACAGCACTCAGACTATTCAACAAAATCAAACGTGGCCATGGAAAAGATTTCTTTTGCATGATGAGATCTCATTCTAGTGAGCTTGCAAGAAATCATAGATGATTAATTGGATCATTTCCACATCCTGCCCCAAGTGAGGTACTTCAAGGAAACCACGTTTCTGTTGCTGCCTGACCTACAAATCAGTGTCAGCTATGCCAGAGAAGCATCAATACGAAAAGGCGATGAGCAGCACATTAAAGAGACAAGTCAAGCACGTAATAGTCCTTGTGTCCCCTGAAACATATCCCATTCCTCAGGTTAACACTTTAAAAATGCGTCACACAGAAATGTACCCCCCATTTAGGGAAAATAAATAACTGAAGCCAAATAACAGGTTGCCGTTGAGAGAAAGCAGCACTTGCCAAATATAATGATGCCTTTTCACGCAGTGTTAGTGCTCCAGAATGGTTAATCTCTGCTCAGTGGGCCTTTTACCTTAAAAATACGTAAGATAACGTTGCAGTGCTGTCTCCTCTGAGAAACCCACGTGTAACACCACAGCCGTCACAACTGAGACTCAAACCCCTTTGTCATTTCTCCCCTCTCATTTGCCTACAAATGCTGCAAGGTAGAGCCAAAAAAAGAAACGTAGGAACAGAAAAGCTTCTGCTGCCTCGGGCACACCCTCGCTCCTCCCGGGCGGTGCAGTTCTGCTCCTGAACAGCTGGTCCCTTCACGATGCTTCACTTACTTCTGATTACCAAAGGTGTATCTCCTTGTATATCTTCAGCTCCAAATATTTAGTTTTCTTAGAGCTGGAGGCTGGCTTTCAGGGCACTTAAAAGCTGGTTTCCATGTGCTCTGTTTCTACATAGTTACGTTACTCATGAATAAGCAAAAGGAGGGGTTTGCTCTTATGTAAAACCAGGCAGGTAAGTAAATGTTTCACAGCAGGCATGGGGGCTGCTTAAGTAGTCTGGGGTGTGCTTTAAATCGCTACTGAATGGGGTAGTCTTGGAGTACAACCTGTAGCTGCCTTCTCCTGCGGGTTTGTCGATTCTCTGAGCCAGTCGGCGAAGGATCAGCTTCTCAGATATCGAGATCCAAACTGAAAAGCTGTGGTTTCAACTTGTGTGTCATTCTGAGAACCTTCCCATCAATCCATGACTTATTTCAGCTTCTCAGCATCACTCACTTGTTCTGAAGGTGGCATTGATTTACTGCTCAATTTCTGAGTGGTTTGAAGAGTCTTTCCCCACCATAAACGCTACCTACTTGAAGTAGAAATTGAACCTGATGGGAAAACATCTTTTAATTTGCAAAAAAAACCTACAGAAGGTTGAAAGGGGCAGGGAATAACCAACCTCCTCAACCCCCTGACTGACGATTTTTGACAGAGCGATGGTACAATAGCAGCTCCTGTACTGATTCAAAGTAAAAAAATACAAATCCACAACACCTTTCCAATCCTTATATGGCTGAGACGTACTGAAAGGACCTGCCAAAGCCTCCCCAGCACAGAGCACTGTGCTCTGGCTCAGGAGGTTCACAAGGAAAGTGCTGGCACACGAGGTCACAGCTCACTCGTAGCATGGTACCACGGTTGGTACCCTGTATTGGCAGTGCATCATTCCACACCTACCTGTGAAGGCTCTAAAATGCTTTATAGGTACAAAGTAAATCTTAAAGCTGTCTCCCACGTGTGATCCGAGGCAGCTGAGAACTCAGCTTCTCAACACGATGGGGGAGAGCGTGATCCAGGACATCTCCAGTGAGACAGAAGAGGTTGCAGATCTCCAGATCCGCGACCTCACGTCTTACCTTAAGCCATCAGCCCAACCCAGTGCTCTGCACCTTTCCCAGCATTTCCAAACCGGGTCACCCTCTCTTGCCATCTGCTGCCGCTGTTGCCCCACTGTGGGCTCGTGTTTTCTGTGAGGATGGAGCCAGGTTTCAGAACCGATTCCACCGTCACCACGTGAAGTAGCGCTGTGATCAAAATGTAGAAACGAGCCAGCGCTGGAATGAATTCATGTAGTTCTCCTCTGAAGTGTGCAGACACACCTTACTGTGGCATTTTCCACTAAATACAGTGTTTCTCTTTGCTGAATTTATTTGCCATTTACCGTGTCTGTACATTTGCGTTCTTCGTTGCTGTGTTATGTTTGTAATGAATTTTCATTTGTACCTTGTAGAGAAATCCGTCTTCCAGTCATCAGATGAGTGCTGCTTCTCGTTTCCTCATCCAATAACTCAAAAGCGAAGATGGCAATTTTCAAGTGTAAAGGAAAACAACGTTTCTGAAGACCGTGCCAAATAATTCCAAGTTCCTCACATTTCTTCCACCGTGAGATCTGCGACTGTTGGTTTCTTCTTTCTACTAGTAACCTGCAACCAGTGACACTGAGACACAGATTCCTGGGTGAGCCTGGAAGAAAAACACCTGGAGCAGCCTCTCCTTGGAGCTCCTGGCTGGCTGCAGCTCCCAGAGGAGGATGCTGGGATGGTGCCCGGGGAAGGCTGGCGTGGGGCGTTTGCCACGTGGGAGCGGCTGGGCCCTGTTGCAGGGACACGATCCCAGCATTGGGGAGGCAGGAGCAGGGCAGAGCTGGCAGTCACCGAGCAGTTCTGTCCCCTGCTGGGCTGCATATTGTGATGGCTCGCTGTTCCGGAGCGAAAATCGCTGTTTTGGGTATCATTAGTCTCCATAGTTCAAGATAGAACTAATTATGAATAACAGACTGTGCTGTTCTTTTGTCACAGTTTTTTGATTAATATGAGACGTTGTCTTTGGATGTTTCCTTCGCAAAATTATCCTTTCAATTACTGAAGCCTACTTTCTGAGTATTTACAACTTGTCGTTGAAGGAGAACAGAAGGAAAAGAATTATAAAATAAAATTTCGCTCTCCTTTAACTCCTGCCCAACACTCCTTGTTTGTACCTACCGTGGGAAGTGAAAAACCTTTCTAGCACTTGATTTTTTATCACCTTTTCACCTTTTAGGCCAAGCACAAAGCAGGGCTCTGACCATCATAACACATGGCTGAGGGCAAAGGTGAGACAGGTTTTTGTAGAATCATTAATGTTGGAGAAGATGTCTAAGGTCATCTATCCCAACTGCCCAACACTCCTTGTTTGTACCTACCGTGGGAAGTGAAAAACCTTTCTAGCACTTGATTTTTTATCACCTTTTCACCTTTTAGGCCAAGCACAAAGCAGGGCTCTGACCATCATAACACATGGCTGAGGGCAAAGGTGAGACAGGTTTTTGTAGAATCATTAATGTTGGAGAAGATGTCTAAGGTCATCTATCCCAACCCATGGCTGTGGGACCCCCCTCACGCCCCCTCCACCCACCCCCTGCAGCGAAAGCAGCCTCCTGCCAGCCTTCGCCGCTTCAGAGGGCTGAAGGTAGGCTGGAGTAAATCTGGTAGACCAGATTTCTGGTCACCTTAAAAACAACAACAACTCCCCCTGCTCCTCCTTTTTTTCCCTCGCAGCCTTCCCACGCACACATCTGCTGTGCTTAAACTGGAAAACGAAATCACGTTTCCATTCAGCTGGCACCAGCCAGCCGGGAACCACAGGAACGGCAGTGGCCGAAAGTGGGAAGGGGGGTTCTGCTCGGCAGCAGGGGGGTCATGGCTGGGTGCCCCCCCTGCATTTGGGGTACAGTGGTGGGAGGTAGCAAGGAGGGGTTGGCCAGCCCAGGATGCGATAAAGCCAAGTCAAGGTGGAGCAGAGCACTTGCCCAGGGAGCAGCGTGATGGGGCAGAGCGGCCGGAATGGGGAGGAGACAGGCAGATCCTTCTCCTTTTCGTCAGTCTCAAAAGCAAAACCAACAACAAACCCCACAAACCCGGCTAAGCTTACCATTTTGCGGGGTATTGTGCTGCAACGCATTAGACGTCTTGCAGGGAACTACAAATACTCATTCCTCTCGACGCTGAAGGGATGCTTTCTCTGTCACTCAGAAATACACGGCTGCGGTGCTCAATTTTAAGTACCTTGAATTTATCTGTAATTCACCCATCCAAGTGTCACCCGAAGCGCATGGACTGTCCGTCTTGTTTGGAATGAAATGTCTCCCATCACATGCGAAATGAGACTTTTATCTTTCTGGAGACGTGCCCAAATGCAAGCTCACGTGTCACTTCTCGCTTGAACTGGCGTTTAGGTTCAGTTCCAGAGAGATAACCCCTCCGTTACCAAACTTCAAGTTATTCTATCTTATTTAACTAATTAAGCGATTTTGCTGACCTCCTCTCTGCATTGTATTTCCACTTACCTTGTGCTTCATTAAACTTGCATGAAGCTCTCCAGCCGTCCTCGCCTTGCACTCGAGTTGCCAGGAACTAATCTGACAACAGATTGGAAATCACTGTGTAAAATAATAAGCGGTTTTACTGGGGTTATGAAAATACCTGAGTCACGTAAGGTGGTGCAATTAGCAGGGAAGCAGCTGAGGTCCAAAGAGTGAGAGAGAGAAGGTGACAGACAGACAGAAACGGAGTTAAATCTGCTCGGGAGAGGAAGGGGTTGGTGACAGCTCTGGGGCTGGGTGGAAAAGGAAGAAATCAAGCAGGCACAGAAGCTGCTGAGGAGAACTGCAGCACGACCACAGCAGGCGTAACTACTGCATTTTACTTTTTTCTAGTTTCTGTGCTGAATTGCAATCTAGACAGCATAAAATATTTATAGAAGCACCGTGCCTCGTCTAGGCCACGGCGATAAAACCCATCCTTCTGCAGGGTCCCCGTGCAAACGCGACTCCCCTTGTCACCATCCAGCTGAAGTCACTCTCTGAATGAAGGAGCATGCGACCAGGTTAGTGGGGACTAGCGTGGGGAAGGTTTAGCTTCAACAAATCTCTCACATCTCTAATTATTTGATTTTTTTTTGAAAAAAATATTTTCCGATTTGAAGCAACTTTATATTTTAGAAATTGTTGCTCGCTTCTGGTTTAAAGAAGTTCCAAGGACAAACTCAGAAGGAATTGCAGTGTGATGAAATCTGAATGAGATGCTCTGCTTGAGAGCTCAAATTCGTAGTGCTGAATACTGTTTCGGGAAAATGTTTAGAATTTGAATTTTTCAACCCAGTTGCATGAGGAAAGAGTTGACATCTCAGAAACATCCTGCCCATCTCTCCCACCCATATCCTAGTGTTGCTACCAGGATCATCCATAGGTTTATTTTTAGCTACCCATCTTCACACGAGATTTAAGTCCAAAGCATTAAGCTCCCTCTCATTTTAACAAAACACGTGTAGCATTCAGCACTGAACTGGAGGGCACAGAACAACGGGCATTTAAAGAGAGCTCTCTGCAGAAGGTGCCTCGCCCTGAGTCAACCTGGTTGAATTTCAGAAGTTTAAACCAGGTAGAGCTCCCTGAAACACTCTGACTGGTAGAAATGGCTGGGGAACAGGGGGTGGCAACCCTGAGCGAGCGCCTGGTTCACGTGAAGCCCAAGGAAACGCCCAAATCCAGCGATTTTAACGTGCCCAGGATTTTGTTCTCCATGTTAGTATGAGGAGTTTCAACATGTAGATGAGAATAATAAAACCAGGGACGCATTTTTTTAAGCCCTCCCTTAAAGCATTTTAAACGATAAAACAAGCATACAGACAAGTACTCCCTGGTGTACTTGCACCCAACAAAACATGACAGAGGATCAGCAATCCGTGCAAGAACAAATCGGCGCAAAATTGTCATCGTTAACGGAAATGCAAGCATGCAGACTGTGCCAGGATAGCAGAACGACAGACGAGTCCATCCCTGCTGCTGCTGAACTTTTTTGGGGGAGGATTAGATTCAGAGCTTGCCGTGCTGGCAGCACCGTGCCTTGGGAGGAGGGTCTCAGACTGGCCACCAGAAGATGCACACAGGGAAAGCTTGCCACAGACCTCAAATACCCACACAGGCTTGAAGGATAAAGACTAAATTGAGAAAAATATATAAATGTCGATAGCCCATGTGTGCCGGGCAGCATTTGGTTAGAGATTTGATCCTTTCCTTTAATCTAAATACAGCAAGAGAAACCTCAGAGTACCTCTTGCTGCACCAGCTAACTCGGGTTTTTCACTGGAAGCACATACCAGCCGGTGGCATTCCTTTTTGTTTAGCATTAAACACACCTTCTGTGGCACCACGTGCCCCTGCACACATGAATAGCTCAGGTGCATGACATTCCCAAGTTCTTGCAAATCAGTAAAGTTCCAGCTGTCATTCACACTTTCGGTGACATCAGCAAACACGGCAGGACTTCAGAGACCCACCAGGACATTGTGATTTTTGAGAAGGGAACTGGTGTTCAATGTTACACTGGGAAAAAGGACTTTTTCCAAGGTGGTAGTTGCCCACACGTGTGGCCACCAGCTGCTGGGAGGATCTCAGGGTTTGCCACGAGCAGTTGAACTCGAGCAGTCTGTGAGCTGCTGCTGTCGGAGCACAGACACGCTTCCCAAGTTGATGAGAAACGTCCTGCTCAGGAGACTCATTTACCTGCTGCCCTCCTCACGTGCCCTGCGGGCTGCGGTGACCAAGCCCCAGCAGCTGCCCCTGAATGTTCTTCCAGAGGAATCCAAGATCATAGAATCACAGAATGGCCTAGGCTGGAAGGGACCTTAGAGATCATCTAGTCCAACCTCCCTGTCATGGGCAGGGACGCCACCTCTCGACTAGACCAGGTAACACATGGGGACCGAGCGGGTTTCTTTTTTTGCTTAAATGCTATCATGACCTTTTTTTAAATTAAGAATTCATACAAAAGATCTAAGTGTTTATGCAAGAACTGGGACCCCCTGACGAGCATCTGCACGGCTGTTTGTGGGACTTCTCACACTTAGAGCAGCAGGTTCTGCTGCGAAGACACACATCCCCTCCAGGTAGCAAGCGTTGCAGCACGGCTAGCAGCCAGCACAGCCAGCAGTCACCGCAGCCCCGGATGCCACCGCGGCCATGGATGCCATGGCGCTGCGCGGGCACGCGTGAGAATGGCAGGGAGTCGCTGCGGTGCATGTTCTGCAGCGGGGGCACGGCAATCCGGTGCATTATTCAGCAGGGCCCATGCTGGCTTTCTGTTTAATCTATGTGAAAATTGGATTTACGGTACAGGAGTAAGAGCTATCTGAACATGGCCCATAAAACTGGAAGAATCGTATTTTTCTCTTCAGCAAGCAACTTTTAACAGCTCTGCTGGGTGCTTATTTGCAGTCACAAGGCAAAAATTTTCTCTCTGTTGTTTACGACCCTCTTACTCATTCCTGTGACAGAGGAGGGTGGCTTGGATCTTGGTGCTGGGGATGCTCTAGTTCCTCGGTGTTATTTGCTCCAGGGACTCTTTTGATATGTGGTCCTTGCTGTACTAATGTTCCCATTAGTCTTGATTGCCTCTGCAGGGGGTGGTAAAGGCTTCTGTAACCAAGTGCGAGGCAAATCCTTCCGGAGTCTTTGATATTTTCTTTGTAACATTTCCTCATCTTTCAGCAGATGCCAGTTTGACTTTGAAGTTATTTCCAGTTTTGCTGTTGTCATTACTTTACATTTCTACCAGGTAGTTGGATCCTTCTTCTGGGGAAGAAAGGAGCCACCGAGCAGCCTCCATTTCTGTGTTCCTTGTGTGGCCCTGACCACTTGAGTGAGGATTCCAGTACTGAAACCACACAGACTAAAACCACAAAGTATTCAAGTGCAGGCAGCAAGTGCCACGTGGTATTGCTCAACCTTGTTGCAAGGAAAAAATGAAGAACAGAAATATATCCGTGGAAAATCTTATACATAAAACAAAATGGTTGGGAGCCGAAGCTCTTTAACAGCCATAAAAATAAATAAATAAATATATACATACATTTATATGTATGTATTGGATATCCACCTAAAATATTCACACCGTGGAGGCGTAGTGAGTTTAGAAGGGCGAGAAGAGATGAATGGAGATTTCCTAGTGAAATTTCATTAAATTCCCGTTCATGGGTAGACTGAAATAATCAAAAAGGTTTTTTTCCTCTAGAATAAAACCATAGGATGTGAAATCCAAAAGTGAAAATGAGGAGCTAAAAGTTCTCCTCACATCTCTGCTACCTGGAGAGAGTAGCCGCCTTGTAAAAGGGCTTTATACCCCTGTAATAACATTTGCTTTCTAAGTATGTCATAATTGCTGTAATTTTCATCATGATTAGCAATAGAAAGGATATTTTAAAATACCTAATAAGGAAAAAAAAAAATTAAATTTTTAACTTTGAAGATTACCGTGGATGCCTGGGAGAATTCTGCGATGATTCAGAAAAGCCGTAAGGAAGCTTCTGCTGCTCTGCCGGGGCAGAGTCGGGTAGATGGACCTCCCTACAACATCAAAACGTGCCAGAAGAGTCACTCTGGGTTTGGATTTGACCTTTTCAGCTCTGCACCGCTCCAGTCCTGAACTGCAATCCAGGCACATTTCCATAACGTGCAATTCATGGAGCTGGACACCAATTTGCCGTCATTATCCACAGTTCCTTTAGCTCGAAGACCACTAAACATTGCTTCCCATCACAGCTCGTGCCTCGGAAATACAAAACGAGGGCAAGAGCTGAGCTGACCAAAAAAACCCACCTCAAAGCAAGGCGCAGCAGCTACGACGTGCCAACACAACCACGTGCACCCAAACAAAACTGCAAGTTCGGCCCATGGGGAGGGTGCGGGGGGAGAGAAGGGGCTTTTCCTGCACAGATCCCAATCCCTCGTGCTGCTGCTGTTGGGGGTTTGGAGGATGGAGATAAGAAGGGCATCGAATTTGAATGCTATGCTAATAAGAACATCTGCGTGCTTAAATCAGCACCGAGCAGCTGGTACCTCTAAAACAGCCCCCAGCACATCTGAACACTCTGTAAATACAGAGCTAATATCTCCTGAGATCAATTTATCAGTAACACGTTATAAAACCAGGATGTGACGCGCACTGAAATAAAAATTGTGTGGAAGAGAACTGTTCTTTATCTCCATGCTTCCCTGCCTAAAATTCAGTATTTCTTGTGTGACCAAACCTATTCAGAGAAAGTAATTATTACAGTTAAGATGTATTAGGCTGCAGTCCAAGCAATGGCTTGGAATGTGTTTTCCAATATATTGTATTCTAAGTTGGGTGTATTAGGACTTGATTGTAATTCATATAACAACAATTTTCACAATTAAAAATGCATTTAAAACTGGTGGTCACTGATATTTTAATAAGGATCAAACTAAAGGTTTCAGTAAGTACCCGCTTCAGTCCTAAGGGACTATTATCGTCCATCAGCAGAGGTCATTCTGATTAAAAATTATTGCTAACGATTACAGAAAATAAATTCAAATTGAACCAAAAATCTTTCCTGAACAAGTAGTCCATCCCTGCCAGGAGCAGACGTGGGTGCTGGAGGATAACGCGTCCTCGCCTGCTTCTCCCTGCCTCAGCCCGCCCAGGGATCACAGGCTCTCTCAGGAGGAGCTCTGAAAGCAACAAATGCACTTGTAGATCAAATTTTACCCAGATTTAGAGGGATCCTGGGATCCTGAACTGCACAGAAAGGGCTGAAGAGAGAGGGCAGAGCTGAGCTGCCCATGGTTCTCACCTCCTCAACCCCAGCCAGAGGGACTTTGGCCATTGGGTGTATATGTCCCATACTCCTCTTATTAAGCCTCTTGATCCACCAACTGGTGACTGCTTCATTAAACACATATTTTATGCACCCTGTAAGCTCAGGGAAACCATGTAATTCCAGGTACCAGCCATGGTGTGCAGGTGACATTTTGATGGATGCTATGTCCATCTGCAAAACCAAGATACTCCTCTGCATATTTGGAGATTGGGGGGTTTGGGTTGTTTTTTGTTGTGGGCTTGTCTTTTTTTTTTTTCCTCCTGCTCCTCTCTTCCTGGCACACTTTTATGTCTCTCTGGTAATTGCCAGCAAAATTCACAAACAGTAAAACACATGAGTAAACCTTACCAGCTCTGTCACAGTCGCAGCACTCCACTTCCATAAGGGTCACATCCTGACAGATGAGCATCACTGTCACAGCCAAATGTGGTCACAGGTGTCCTCATCCCACGGGGACTGGTGCTCTGGAAACACATTTGGAAAAGGGTTCCCAGAGAAGGGACTGTATTTAATTTATTATGGTTTTCTTATGGTTTTAAGCTGTGTATGCATGATCTGCTACTGCAAGTCAAATTTGCGATTTTGTCTAGCTCCACCTTGTCTGGAATAGGAGAACTGATACATAAATACACCAAAGCCCATTAGCTTGGCTTATGATCTTCAGCAGCATTGTGTGAGAAACTTTGGGGGGAGGCTGAGAACGTCCAGATCAGACAATTCCGTGGCAAAATGCTCAAGTCTTGCCAGTGCACAGATTGCCTGAAATCGCTGTGGCTGCTGAAGACACAGACCATCTTTAGCAGGGCAATATAAACCTCTGTTATTTGTATGATTTATAGTTTTCCACTCGCCTACACTGCACAAACAGCATTAACATCTTGCAGTAGTTCCCATAAACACCACGAAAGTAGTCTGGGGCAATATCCTCTGGGCAACTAATTTGATTAATTTTCTGGACAGCACCAATCTGCCAGTTGGCCTGGCTGGGGAAATGTTCAGAAGTTTGTTTGCTTGGTTATCGCCTCCCACGGGCCTCATCGGGATTACGATTAATTGATGTTTCTAGGCTATTTTTTTTCTAAATATCCTTGCTCAAAATGCAAAAAGACGCATTAAACTTAACGTGGGATGCAGAGCGGGTGGGTGAGAGTGATGCAGGACAGGCAGGAGGGCTATAGGGCAGGCAAGAGGGATG
>NW_009715444.1:3497-14854 GCF_000703405.1 Apaloderma vittatum | reverse complement strand
CCTGGGGCCGAGGCGAGGAGCCGAGCGAAACAGGGAGAGCTGCAAACCCTCCCGATGTGAGTGGCATCAGCCGCCGTGCAAAGAAGGGCTCTTGCTCGCTGACCGGAGGAGCCTCCTCAGAGGCAATGAGGGATCGATCGCTGCCACCCTCGCCCCTGCCCCCTGCTCTCAGCCACGTCTGTGATGTCTCAACAGCTTGGAATATCTCGGTACGGAAGGCATCGGCCTGCCGAGACGCTCTTTTCCCACCCACTCCTTCCTGACCTTCGCAACAAGATTTCAGGCGATGCAAAAAACCCTCCAAAGACCAAGACCCCAAAACACCAGCGCCGGGAAAAAAAATAAAACCAAACCAAAACCAACTAAACAACGAAGCAAACAACCAACCAACAAAAAACAAAACTCCAAACCACCAAACAGTTGAAGGAACTATAGCAACTAGAAGAAACCAAGTCAGACGACTGGTAGTGTATTACTTGTTCGACGGGCAGTGATCTGTTTTGGACCCAACAGAGAATGTAACATCCGTCTTTGGTAATTGTAAGGCATAGTTATTGCTTTTCAAAAGAAAACAATGAAATTGACAGCTACAACCTGAAAAAAAAAACCTATGCATTTTTAAAACAAACACACAGAATTACTATTTGCATGTAGGTTAGGTCAAATTAATGAGCCAAAGAAAATAGATATATGTAAACACAGAGTGATGCCCTGTTAAATTAGCTATTGTTGCTTAGATCCTGAAAACAAATATTTCAAAATTAATGGCCAGTGAAACACTAGGGAGACCCAAAACCGAGATGAAGTCTAAACAGTTAAAACTCAGTGTGAAGAATACTCCAGGTTTGATGTGCTCACATGAATATTGCCGCAATGCATACAGATTATTAAACTTGTTCTGCCTCACTACAAGAGGGAAAAAATGAAATAAGAAGCCCTCTCAACAAACTGAAACAAAAACCCTTGTCAAGATTTGCATAATGCCAATCCTGTAAGTTTCAAACCTGCAGACACAAACTTGTTAAAGTGGCTATGTACAAGATACAAGAATCCTGAGTGAAAATAGTGCAATCAGCATGTTAGAGGGATGAATTAAAGATGGAACATGACTCTTTATACAATCATTTCACATGCATAGAAGTGAAAGAAAAAGGGGAGTGATTTTTATGTATTGTCCACTGCTCAGTGGTCTCTATTTTGAACAGGGGCAAATAAAAGCCATAAATAAATCATGAATCTTACATTAAGAATAAAGATGTACAACACAGGGCTTAGCACTTTTTCCCAACGTGGGGCATGTGTCATCAATTACATATGAAGATGAAAGGTATATCACACAATACAGAGGTACTGGATTTTATATGTATATAGATAGAAAAGCAATGAGACTATTAATGCAATAGATACCACCAATACATGTGTTACACATTGTAACATTATTCTGAAGCATATAATGATTATTAAAGCTACTTGTTGTTTCCTTTGTATTGTTCAGAATCCTGCATTCAGTCTCAGTTCATGAAAAGACATGTATCATAAGTAAGCATAGCAAGAGCTTGAGCTGCCTGTCATTGTTCTCTTTGGCTATAGGATGTGTATTTCTGCCTGTATGGTTATTTGCATCCACATATTGTGACTTTTCCAACTCCGTTGCACACAGCTTCTGGGTTTTTTTGTGTAAACAAACATGTACAGGGGGAACTCAGCATCTAAAGATCCTGAAAGTAAGGTGTATATTTTAACAATTTCACTGCCAAATATATGTTTTGCAGATCAGGAATTTTTAAATGGTATCAACTTCTTACCTGCACATACAATGAATCAGAGGAAATGTGATGTCTTTATGATGATTTTCCAGTTTGCCTGTAGATTGACTGCTACACATTAGTCCATTTGATTTTACAAAAAGTTGGAAAGAAAAGAAAATTTCTTTGGAAGAGTCAGGGCAGTAAATGCATTCTAGCCCCAGGACCTTACATGTACTCTGAGCAACGCTGCAAGTGCAATCAATACCATTCCAATTGTTATCAAGAGCACCAAAATAAACAGGAGGCCTTGGAAAGAGTCAGGATAGAATCTGATCTGAAGACCATGTGCATTTATGCCATGTGGTAGGACAAACTCTGTGTGCAAGGAATGACTGCAGCAAAGAGAACGAAGGCTAGGGAAAAGATAAAAAAGGGTGAATATGGTGGTAAGAGTAGGAGACACATAAGCAAAAATGTGTGGAGGAGTAAGCAGAACTACAGAGGGCCAGAGGTAAGAGAAATGTTTAAGAAACTGAAGGCATTGCTATAGGAAAGAGAAACTATAGAAGAAAGAAACTCATGGTGAAAAGAATATAAAAGAAAGAGCATGACAGAATGAGGAATAAAGAGAGGGAAGGTAGAGCAGAGCAGGAAGATAGAAAGAAGAGAGCTTTTTTCTTCGGAGTGTTGTTTGTGTTTGATGCTGAGGCTATTACAAATCAAATTCTGCCACTGAAGATGACAATTTGGCACTTGACTGCAGAAGTTATCCAGTCTCTCTTTCAAATACATTTTTTCTGTAAGTGTTACAATCAGTCTTAAAGTATTTGTCAAAACCTAGCTTTGTTTATATTCATTGTAACATTGTAGTTGTTTAATTATTTACCACTCTTGGATTTGTACAGGATTTCTTCCTGCTAAAAATGACTTTTTTATGTTTGCTTGTTTTGTTTCATTTTTAAGAAAACATTACTCTTTCAAAAGAAAGTATCCCCCTTCACCATACTCCCCCCACCTAGATCTCCCACTCTCTGTAACTCCAGTAGGTCAAAGAGGACCCCCGCTCCACATATATGCAGAAACTAGCAGGCCTATTAAAACTTGATGTGAGTCAGCATTGTTCCATAAAAGGTCAGCTACAGCTGAATCAAGCTACTTTTAAAAGGCATCTACCACAGAGAAGAAATATGAGACAGACAGGAACAGTATAGAAAGGGATAGGTATTAATCAGAGTGAAAGACAGAAAGCAAAGAATGGAAAATTCTGCCAGGCCTTAATACTTTTCCAATAATATGTTCAACAATGTCTGCATATCCTACAGAGGCTGACTGGCTAAGGTCAGGTTGATCTTAGCTATGCAAAAGGAAGCAGCTGTCAACTGTGGCACATGGCAGATGGAGAACTCTTATCAGATTTTTTAAAACCTGAAATTACTTTTTTTTTTAATTTAGAAATTGATTTGCTGTGTGACATTAGAAACCCTAATACTGGCACCACATGTTGCGAGGAACCATCTTCCACCTCTGTGTGACAATATAAGAATGTTTTTATGATGTGTGTATATTTTGCCATACTTGGATTTTCGAAGATAATTGGGGTCAACGTCATTTGTTTCAGGCCTCCAGCCTCTTTATCTAGACTGCACTATAAATATTACTCTGTCGATATTGAAACTACTGTGTTTGACAACTTTTGCTTGTGTAGCGGAAAGGAAAAAACAGCTTTATTGCAGGAATTATGACAGGAGGTCAGAATAGATGAGTAGAATAGTCTTTCCTCTCCCTCAGATCTCTGTTAGCTAGTTGGCAGTGTTTCCTGGTGGAGTTTCACCAACATGAACAGTTATAGCACCTATGACTTCAAAAGTTGAGCAAATGGCTAACACATAAACAGAAAATTAAGACATGCTAGATGCATGAAGAAGCTGTTTAGAAGCATGACTGAAAATGGTGTTAGAATACACTTTGCAACAAGGCTGTAATTATTAGCTCTAACGATAATACTATGCTCATCTGTTGATTTCTCAGGGTCTCAAAGACTCAACACAGTCATAACCTCAGGAACTCAGTCCTTAATAACAGGATGGGAGTTGTGGATATCCATGCACAGAGGAGATCTGCAGGACTCAGTCAAAACAACAACATAGTGAGCCAAACAACATGATGAAGCAGGCAATAATCATTAGACCCATTATATAGGTACACTGAGCTGTCCTTCAAATGAGAAAAGCTGAATTTCTACTGCTAATATTGTCAGTGGGAGGCTTGTTGATTTATTGTGCAACATCCTGACATACTTCTCAGCCTTAAGAATCAAGATAGCACTGTCTTTGCATCTTTACATTCTGGTAAATTAATATTTTGTGTTACAAATATTCCTGTGTATTCAATGTTATATTGGAGCATCAGGTTTAATATTTAAGCAGACATAAACCCAAATATTTTTACACATGCATTTTCATCTGTGATTCAAATGTATCTGCAAATCTTACAAATGCTCCTGCCTACTAGCAAGAATTTATAAAGTGAAAAAACCCACTGAATTTTCGATAGTGTTTTATTCCTTAGGTACTTTAAAGTACATATAAATGACCTTTTATTCTAATGTTATTTATTATACAAGTGGATTCCTTACGGGCTTAAGACCTCTGTTTATAAAGTGGTCAAGCCTTTGCCTCTTTTTAAGGACTTAAATCAGTCCACTGACACAAAAGGCTTGACTCATTGGTTTGAAGGTGGGCACATAAAATATGTGGCTTTCTGGACCTCTTTCATTCATTTATAATATTTCTTACATAATAAGAATCAGTTTTAGTTGGTATAGGTGAAATTTTGCCTCTACTCTTAGGAACTCTTATGGGAGAAGGAGGAAATTCATCAGTTTAAACCATTAGTTCACTTCGTGTCTTCTTTTGGAAGAAGTGTTTTGGTTTATACAAATTGCATCTAAACTTATTTTGCATCTAGAGTAATCTATAAATTTAAGAGCTCAAATAGAAAGACAGCCATGTGCTTCAGAAGGGCTGCTCTTTGATTTAGAGAAAAAAACAGAACAATAATTTCATGATCTTTATGGAAAGTCAAGGAGATACCAGGCAAAGTTTCTTGCAACTTGCTTCTGGTTTGTGAATGTTTCAACATCATTTCCTGTTATCTTTTCTTCATGTGAGGTACTCTTATTCAACACAGTTCAGTGGAAGAAAAAATAATGATTGAATGTACATGCACATACCTTAGATTCATAGGACTACCTGGAACAGTCAAGTATGACAGTCTAGAACCATAGAAACACGTATTTTGTGCCCCAAATATAAAAATCATTACTCAGATGAGCAACGACAGTGATGCCATTCAGGCTACAGATATATGTAGTTTTCTTCCCTTCAGTCAGAACCTCTGTTTTGAAAGTTTCAGTACAGAGTTATAGGGCAGAAACTTTAGTCAAAGGTGTATTTTTTTTCATATCAGTGGAATTTTATATGAGAAAAAACCTACATGTTAAACAATTTTTTTCTAATATGTACACTACAGAGGAAGATTTTTTTTTAAACTCAGAAAGAAATAAGATTGAGTATATCACATCATTAGAATACTTTTGATCAAAAGTCCGAAATATCCCTCTTATCTACATCCGGTTACAGAAACAAAATTTATATAAGCTTCGTAAGACTGTACCTGAGACAAACTCAATTTGTTCAAGCCGATTAACAAAAGTGCTTTTATAGAAAAGAGAATGAGCACTAGAAATTATATACAGGCAGTCAAAATACTGTTAAAAGTTGAATTATTGAGCTTAAATATATATTTTAAATGAAGAATATTTTTATGAATACTTTATTGTCTTCTAATTCATGTTCTGATGATACAGAAACAAAATGGAAAAGAAATGTGGAAAGGGCAAGAAATAAAATGGAAAAAAAATGTTGAAAGGGCGAGAAGTGGAGTCATACACAAGATACAGACTTTTTTGTAGAAGCAATATCTTGTGGCTAGTCAATGGTAGTAAAATTATATATAATTAGGATTGAAACCGATAGAGCAGCAGATTTATTCAGTAGCAGAATTCTAAACAGTGGGTATAGTTGTCTTACTTCCATCATTTTAAAAATAAAAACGTACAATTAACCTTCCAACATCAACAAGATCTTTAGAAAGCTTCCAACACAGAATGAGTATGTTTCTCCATGCACTTTAAGTATTAACTTTCTATGGTAATCCCACTATATCATATTATTCTTAAGAAAGTTTTGAATTGCTAAATAAACATCTCGATGCAATTGTATTCAGAAACTCATAGGGACAAAATGTGTCTAGTGCTTGTTAATAGAATACATATAATCTGTATAAATCTACCAACTCACTAATACTACCATTTCAGTATCCTCTGTGAAGCCATCAATAAATTATGACTTTGCAGCTGGATCTTTAACTGATTAATTGCAGGCTTTCACAAAGAGGTTTCTTTTTTTTCTTTTTTTCTTTTTTTTTTCCCCCCTAATTGGTCAGTAATAGAGCTATTACATTCACAGACGAGAGTGTGCTGATAACATTAAACTTGTGAAACTAACTTAAAACCATGGTAAGCTTTTGCTGAGTATGAAATGGTGAATATCTGAAATAATACACACTTTATTTTGCTTAAATAATGCAGGTATATGCAGACAAACTCTTAAGAAATAGGCAAAATAATTGCTATGACTATTGAGTTTTTTGTTATCAGTTCAATTAGTTAAGATAAATGTCCTCAGTTTCTGATTCTTGCAACTGAGCTGTGTTAAAAAATAGTAGATGTGTCACAGGGGATATTTTGTTTGGGGACCTACTTTTACATATACTGAATACCAGGGTCAGTCATAAAACTTATCTTAAAATTACTATTGACTGCTAGATATTGATTAAGTTGCAAAGGTGAACTGAATCCTGATGTGAATGTGCTTGAGGTCATTTTCCTGGTGAAGTAATGCCTAACTGTTGACTACATGTAGGACCTATAACTTACTCAGTACATATTTTGTATCCATTTAAGAGTAGGTGTAGAAAGACCTCAAAAAACCTGAAGAATTGGCAGATATTGCTATATGCAGATGCTTGTAAAGAACCTTTGCTCAGCACACTCATTGAGAGTGGTTTATCAGTCTAAGACCATCCTTCAAGTCCCTATATCTTTGAGTCCCAAGACACAATATGAGAATGAATGGCTTTTTTTACAGTACTGTTGTATGATGTGTGCTCCACTGGAGTACAGCGATGTTTTGGCCACAGAGCATGTCTTAGAGCCAGCTGTTACTCAGTTTTCTGTTCATCTGGCTGAATAAAAATCTTAATGGCTTCTTTGCATCACTGACTAGGGCCAGGGTGACCCTCAGGTCATGCCTCAGTACATTCATGATAGATACAGGAAGACACTAAGGCAATATTAGTTGCCACTTCTTTAAAAGCTTGGTTCTAGTTGCCTTCAACACCACCAGAGATACTGTTAGCATTACAGTCCACAGTGGGAATCAAGGTATAGCATGTTTGCCACCATAAAAACATAATAATAACAAATAAGTCTTCCTCAAATATTTTAGAATCTATAATACTCATGACAGGAAGAAGGGGAAACAGAAATCACAAAAAAGTGAGTTTTTGAAGATTGAACAGCATGCATGAAAAGAACATGGAATAAAATGCATGTTTCCTGACTTCTGTGCTGTTGAATACCTTTAAATATTGTGTGCTGAATATGCATGATTGTAAGTACAGTGAGGGCTAGGTGCAAGAAAAGTGGTGTCATTACAGCAGTTTTAGGTCTTGTTTCCCAAAACTCTTTGAGTTTTTTTTTGTATGGAAATGCTGTAACCCTGGGTTAGATGTCTCAGCTTGCAGGGGTGGGGGTGAGTCACATGATCTCTAATGCATGTCCACCGTAATAATGTTTGGCTGCAGACAGCATGCTGACCAAGAAGATGCGTAGACTTCCTGAGTGCAAAGTACCTGAAAACTACCAGATTTTCAGTCATTTCCCTGTTCACAACTTCAACTACTTAGCCACAGCTGGAGAAAAACACCTCAGTCCATCTGGGAGTAATAGTCCAGTGATCTCAGATCTTGTATGAAAAATTAGAGCAACAAAGAAAAGCAGAGAAACTAACAAACCTGTCAGAGAGCAAGGCAAACTACAATATGCCACCATCAAGCACCTGTTATACAATAACCTAGATATTACAGAGCTCAGCCCAGATACACCTCAGAAAATTCAGGATGATACCTTCTGTGTCCCATCAGAAAGCTTCTATCATCTTGCTATTTTTACTCTGGTAGACGCAGGAGACACGGAACAGGATAGACATGTTCCACCCACTCTGCTGAAGATGTGCAACTGTGAAGAAGATATGTGCTGAACCAGAAAGTGAGAACAGGAAGAAACATGATTCTGAAGCTCAGTGAGGGATATCTGACCTGGATGAATTAAAACCCGGGCTGTGATCTCTGCCCCAAGGCTTATAAATACATTTGGGTCATAGGTGCTTCATAAAGTGGTTGGACAAGGAGTTAGAAATACGATCTTCGCACTTCAATAGCAGCAAACGACTTCTGGTTCTTATCTTTTGGTCCTATAAATCTTAAATTCCTTTATGATCTCTGAAGAAGTCGGAGTATCAGAAACATCACACACACTTTAGCACACTTCTGGATCTACCCTAAGCAAGCTCAGGTGACACCACATGGAGTTGGAGTGGACGCACTCCAAAGTCTTATCATTTGTGTGCTTAGTTATTTGTAAGAGCGCCATATATTGACTTGCAGTAATGTATCAGTAAGAACACAACAGAGAATCAAAAGGATGCTTTAAAATTGAAAGGTTCCTATTACTTGTTCACTTTTTTACCGCTAGATATTTCTGAGAAATGATTGTCAGTGACATGTAGTGTTGCTTCTCATTGTAAGCCAAGGGAACACAAATGCATAGAGAACAATCAACAAGAAAGTACTTCCAATGCAACATTAGGAACAAATAAGTGTCTGTGATATAAGTGCATGCAGAATTTTTCATGAGTATCTGTTTTACATTTATGAATGCTTGGAAACCAAAGCAAGCAATGAATAGACAGGGGAAAAAAATCTGTTGCTGCATCTCTTTCCATTCTCTACCAAGTCCTCAAATGCAGCAGAAACGTTGACTGTGGACAATATTAGTACTAACATGTAGCAATTTTCTGCTGATGAAGGAATTCAGTTAACTGACATTTTCATAAGACAGATCATTATTTCCTTATTTTTCTTTCTGAAAAGTGTTCTTTTTTCCTCCCTCCTGGTCTTTTTATGCCATTCACACACTCCTGGTCTGCTTATATCTTCTATCATCATGTGTGCACTATTGTCTAAGTTTAAGGCTGGGCCGGCCACTAAACTTTGGCAGATGCTCTCTGTGATTCACCCCCCAACCCTCTCAGGGAAGGATAGCAGAGGAACCAGAGAGTGAGACTTTGAGGGTGAAAAAACTTGAAACAGTTGATGAAAAAAAGAATAATAGTAACAGCAACAATGAAAACATCAAACCATATATATATATGTATATATAGGCAAACGTGAAAATATGCTTAAAGATAAAGGAGAATATGTTACTACAGGACTGACACCTTCTGGATGACAACAAAGTCGCAAGAAGAAAAAAATAGTTCCGGACTGAACTCACAGCAGATGGGAGTGCTCAAACACAGAATCCTGAAGACAGTCCAGAAGAAAAAGTAAAGGAGCTGTGCCTCTCCTGCCTGGGGTAGAGGGCATGGGAAAACAACCTGTGCCATCAAACACTGCTCCTCTGCCATGTGGAAACAGGAGGCAGGAAAACCAGCAGCACAAGGAGCATATAGCAATCCTTCCAGTACAGCAGCACAAAAGACTCCAGGGTTCTTCTCAGAGCTCTTTATATACTGAGCATCACGAGAAGGAACATCACAACTGGTTCGTCTGGGTCACCTGATCCCCCCTCTCCTCCCCACAGGCATAGCTGCCCCGCCTCCACCACCATGATTGACACCAGTGCCAGGGGCACCAAAGAACTTTTATCCTGATGCTCTCAGACCGGGACAACTATGAATTCCTTTTTCTCTCCATTCTTTTTCTCTGTCCTCTACAATCTCTCAATGTCTCTTCAGAGTATTCCTAAATTTCATTCTGTTTTCTGTCCCCGGGCAATGGAGGAGAAGTAGATTCATAGAACCATAGAATTTTTAGGTTGGAAAAGACCTTTAATATTATCAAGTCTAACTGTAATTTGGCAGTGAATTGCAAGAAAGAAGTGGGAGAAGGACTACAGAGTAGCCATCATGGCCTCTAGTTCTTCTCCCAGAATTAAACTTTCCTTTCTGTCCTCAGAGGAGAGGAAAGGTGTTGCTCACCTATCAGCTGCTAAATGAAAGGGGGGACATTGGCCTCAACATCATCATTGGCTTCTAGGATATCTCAGCTCCATTTCAAATAACAGCCAGTCTGATCTTCTGCTCCTCAGCTCTTCTTTTTGTCTCTTCCAGGCTTCCTTTTTCCCCTCAGATAGTAGAGAAACTGTTGGGAGATACGGACTCAAAAAACCCAGTCTTACAATGTACAAATTTCAGTGCGACTTAAAGTGACAAATTTTAGTTGGACTGTCAGTCTATACTGATTTGTGTTCGCTCACATTTTCAAGGATGTCTCTAAAGAAAAAGGACCTTCTACCTGGCAGGGATGCTAAGATTAACTTTGACATTTGGAATATTTCACAACCAGTATTGACTTTTTAGGTCGTCAGAGCCCTCTGGGGCCTGATCCTGTAACCGTTTTTATCAGCAGTTAATGGTTTCTAGGACTGAACATGTTATGAGCAGCAAATACAAGTAGATTCACATCTAGTATTAGATATCATCATGGCTAGGCTTCACGAACAAAGATATGGGAAGGGCTCTACTGATACTTGCTACAAGCGTGCTGATGGCTAAAAAGGCCAATGCAGGATAGGCAAGTCCGGTTGCAAAAGGCACAGTGGAAAGTCTCCTTAGGCGGTATTGGCGAGACATGGTTCCTTCTGCATTGTGTTTTCTCTTCGAGACTAATTCTATGTGCGTTCTCAAAGGAGGCAGCAGTGTTATGGATGGTGTGTTTCCACGTCTCCCGACTGGAGGCCAGAGCAGATCACTGATGGTAGTCAATATGGCCAAAACTGAGGTTTTGTTTCAGAGAGTCCTTGTATCTCCTCTTTGGGGCTCTTCTGTTGGGGCAGCCGGTGGTGAGTTCACCACAGAGCACAACCTTAGGGAGGTGGTGATCTTCCATCCTGGAGACGTGCCCTGCCCAGCGCAGCTGCGTCCTCAGCAGCATGGCCTCAACACTGGTGACCCCTGCCCGTTCAAGGACAGTGACATCAGTCACGTAGTCACTCCAGTGGATGTTTAGGATTGTACGGAGGCAACGCTGATGGAAGCGTTCGAGGAGTCGCAGGTGATGGCGGTAGATGACCCATGGTTCAGACCCATAGAAAAGAGCAGACAGTACAATGGCTCTGTAGACACTAATTTTTGTACTTTTCTTCAGGTGTTTATTGCACCAGACTCTTTTATGGAGTTTTCCAAAAGCTCTGTATGCCTTTGC
>NW_009715444.1:2255-3347 GCF_000703405.1 Apaloderma vittatum | reverse complement strand
TGCTGTCTTCTTCAAGCTGACTTACAGCCCAAAAAGCTCAGCAGCCTCTGCAAAGCAGGATGTTAAGCACTGCAGAGCCACTTCTGTGTGAGCAACGAGGGCGGCGGCGTCAGCAAAAAGCAAGTCATGGACCAGGTGGTTTAGGGTCTTAGTGTGGGCCTTCAGTCGCCTTAGGTTGACTAGGTTACCATCAGTACGATAGCCGATGTAAATGCCGTTATCTTCATCAAAGTCTGCCATGGCCCTTTGGAACATCATGCTGAAGAAAATTGTGACTAGAGTTGGTGCGAGAACGCAACCTTGTTTCACGCCATTGATTCTTGAGAAGGGCTCAGAGAGTGCATCGCCATATCTGACTTGGCCGCACTGATCCTCATGTAACAGGATGATCATTCTGAGGAACTTGGGAGGACATCCTCATCGTTCCAAGATCTGCCACAGGCCTTTTCTGCTCACAGTATCAAATGCTTTTGTGAGGTCAACAAAAGTTACATCGAGTCCTTTGTTCTGTTCGCTACTCTTCTCTTGCAGGGGTCTGAGAACAAATACCGTGTCTGTGGTACTCCTGTTGGCTCTGAAACCACATTGGCTTTCAGGTGGAAGTTCTTCTGAGATAGCTGGCACCACTCTGTTCAAAAGTATTCTTGCAGGGATTTTGCCATCAATAGAGAGCAGAGTAATACCTCGGTAATTTGAACAGTCTGATTTTTCTCCTTTCTTCTTGTACAGGGTGATGATGACTGCATCACGGAGATCTGGTGGTAGTTCACCTTCTTCCCAGCAACACTCGATGAGCTGGTGAAATTTAGCACTCTTGCATGTTTGTGCATATGCTATATAAAGTAGAAAGTATATACAGAAAAATGATGAAACTGCAATCTATGACTGCAAGAGCAAGTGATATTATTCTAAAAAATATGTGAACGTAGGCCTAATTGTCCAAGCCAGCAGTAACAGATGATTTGAGAAGTCTGGAGACAGCATCTTAGCTTATGTTCAAATCTATCATATAAAGAAGGAAAATGGGACTGATGAGGTAACAACTAAACAAGAATACTGCAAACCATGAGGTAATAAATTATTAAATTAGTA
>NW_009715444.1:0-2240 GCF_000703405.1 Apaloderma vittatum | reverse complement strand
TGAGCTGAGGAACATCAGGGCTATGTTCAAATTTACCTCCTAGTTTTTATTTGGTGTGAATATTTAACCTAATTCATTCTTTAGCCACATTACATGGATCTAATATTTGGGTACTACAACTTCAGTAAGAACAGAGATGCACCTGGAGCTTGGATTTATTATTTTACCTACAGTTCTGCCATTTTCTGCTGAAGTTCCTTGCTAGTTTGGTAAGTCAGGAAAGATAGGATGAGACTAATTTTCTTTTGTTTTCTTTCACAGGTGAATTAATAAAGAAATCATAATCGTAGGGTTAAGTAAAAGGCGTTCATGAATCTTTAAATAATGATCCAATTACAATTAAATGGTGATGGTTATTTAACAATGATTTGACAATGATTTAAATGATGACTTAAACAATAATTTAGATGGTGATTAGATGGTAGTCAAGCACTCTACTACTTACTACACTTGTAAGAATTAAGTTATAGCTGGATATTATAATATTGCTAGCATACGTCATAGTTTTATGTCTAATGTAAAGTGTTGCTTACCTCATTATAGACACCAGATACCAGGTGAGGGGTCTTTCAGCCTCAAGGAGTAACCTTGAGAGGCATCCTGCTCAAAGGGAGATCACCACTGCTGCTGTATAGGAGAGCTCAATGGGCTCGAGGTGCTACAGATACCTATAGCATGAAGTGTTTGACTTGTAATCAACCCTCATTTTGGTCTGTGTGTGGTTGTTCAGCTGTGGCAGCTTTAGTTTCGTCTAGTCACAGCTCAGGCTGGGACTTTTAGCTCCTGATAAGACATGGCTTAGAATCCTTGGTTCCCAAGAAATAGGACCTAGCACAGTTCTCACAGTTTGCATGCCATGGCTATCTCAGTCAGATCCACTTGTTGGCGATGCCTGAATTAAAGTACTGCTCACTCACTCGGAGCAGACATATCCGTCACAGAATGCTTGTGTGAAAAAATGAACTTTTTTTCTTCCAAAAAGTCAGTCTGATATGCTGATTAACCTTTGAAGTCCAGTCTGACACTAAGTGAAGGTAGCATCACTACGTGTGGGTTATTCAGTGTATACAGCATAGCATATAAAAAGGTTCCTTAAGTTTACATTTAGTTTTGATATTGCTTTTAGCCAATTACCAAGGAGCTACAATTGTTAAATGGGGTACCAAAAACTAGACTTTAATAGAATACACATTTGTTCCTTCTGTTCACCTTTGGTATTTCACATTTTAAGAGCTTGTAGCTTTAAAGTTTTGTCTACAACAGAGAAAATTAGAACCTCTCTATACATGAAAGCAAAGATCCTTCTCTAACACTGATTCCAGGACTTAGTGCCTAAATGAGATATTGTGAGTGTGTTAGTAAAATCCCTATATCTGGCGATAAGGTTTACGCAGAATTTCTGTACTGTGGCCAAAATCAACATAGCTTAATTAAACCTAATTCTCACTGCATCACATTAGCAATAGCTTATGTTAGTTTTTTCCCATCATTAGTTGCCTAAATCCTGGAGTTTTCAGTGTGTTATAAAAGCCTGTGGAGGTAGACAGACTGCAGAGTACACACTGCAAAGTGAATCTGAGATATGGTCTGTGATTTACACAAGCTGAGCCTCACATGAACATGGATTTTTTCCCTTCTCCCTCACATAAAGACAGAAGGAGGAGACTTCAGGCTCCATTCTTATGGATCAGCCCACCATAGTGGGAGCAGGAGCTCCATTTCTGCCTTCGAGCTAGAGGGATACATAAATAAATGTACTAGAAAGGTGAGGAGAATTAGAGATAAGTATCTTCAGTGACTATATTAAAACTGATTTGGCAAAACACCTCACAGTTCCAGTAGTGATGGAGATACATTTAAAAATAAACCTCATAGTATTTTTTTCTTTACTACAGTAAGTACAAAAGCCACCAAGAGCTAGATCAGATCCTGTGTCACTCCAGTTTCATCCGCATTTTTACTTCCGTTGCTGTATATTTTCATCTATGTGCATGCAAGTTCTTTAAGAAAATGTTTATTTAAGCTTGACAGTTGGTAGCTTTACAGAACTAAACCAAACTAGCTTCCTCCAGAACAGAACTAATTTACATGTACCTGGTGACTGGATAATGAAAAATACTTTCCTTGAAATTCTAATTAAGTTTAAATTAAAATTATTTAGTTTTTTAACAGGAGATGAAATATTTGGTTGCCTCTTTCATTGCAACATTGTATTTCATAGAATCATAGAACAATTCAGG
>NW_009715443.1:0-5504 GCF_000703405.1 Apaloderma vittatum | reverse complement strand
AAGCAGAGAGAACTTTGTTGATGTGAATACAACCTACGTCTCCCCTGGAAAGTTTTAAAGTGCGATTTACCTTCTTATGACAAAGAATAATGATGATGATGATGATATGTATCATCCGGGATAACGTTTTAGCCTTGCGAGGCTGGATACTCTGACCAAAATTTTAATAGAAAAGTCAGAGCTGTATGCTTCTATGACTTTGATTGCAAGTTAATAAATAATCAGATTTAAAATCTATGAATCTTCTGTTTTAGCCTCTGTTCCTTAAGTTATGCTGAACAAAATTGAACAATGCCCTTATCAAATCAAGTTTACAATTGCAATCAAATTAAATCCATCAGTAATATGGAATAAAGAAAGAAGGCAAACTGACTCATCAGGGAAGCTCAAAACTTGAAATTCTATGCTATACTTGTCTGATTTTTAACATCTAAATACTAAAAAAGTAAACTTCATCTTTTCTAATTTGGACAACAAAGCTATCTTAATTACTGTAATTGTAACGAGCCCATTGTAAGCGCTTGAAAGGAGTGCATATTCTTTTTAAATACTCTGGTTTTATATGGAGTGGTTAATGATTCTCAGCTGTTTGAATGGAGGAGTACTTTTAGGCAAACACCCTGCCAGAGACAAAGAAAACAAGCTGATTCATGGTACTGTCTGCTAGATGGAAGGATGACGTACACATTACGGCTTGAACATGTTCACATGTGGTGGATACAGGCTGATCTTCCAGACGCATGAGTTGTCCAGGTATTTTTCAGCTATTCTTATGATACCATAACTTTCTGACTGGGCACGGAGCTCCAGTTCCTTCTGCTTGTTCCTGTGGAGCAATAATTCCTCCTGTTTGTTCCCCAGGCTGCACCTACATGAGGTGGCTGGTTTTCTGGTTCGTGTCTTGGGAGGTAGCTAAGGAATATTTGTCTCTGTTCTGGTTGTCCTGACTTATCCCCCAGTTATTTGAAATGGTGTGGGTGCTGCCCTCCCCAGTCCTTCAATTTAAAGCCCACCTCACCCAGCCGGCCATCCTGCTGCCAAAGATTCCCTTGCCTCTTCTAGGCAGGGGGATCCCCTTTCTCCCTAGCAAGCTGTACTCAGAAAATGTCCCATTGTCATAAAAGCCAAAACCCTCATGACAGAACCAGCCACGAAGCCAGAAGTTGATTTGCATTATATGCCTGCTTCTAACTGGTAAAATAGAAGAAGAGATACCTTGGGCACCAACACTTTTCATTTGTGTACCCAGGGCTTTGCAGAATTCTTTGCCAGGTTCCAGATTGTGGTGTCATTTGTGCCCACACAAAAGAGTAGCAACAGACAGTAATCTGTGCTCTTGACGAGGTGTGACACCTTTTTGGCGATATCTGGTACCTTAGGTCCCAGAAGGCAGCACCCCTCTTGTGATTCCTTGTCAGGAAGATGGGTGCCTCAGTGGCCTGAGAGGAGTCACCCACTACGAGTACTTACTGTTTCTTCATGAGGTCTCCACTGTATCAGTGGTGTACTCTATATTCTATAAATAGACTAACTTTTTATGTTTGATTATCATTCAAAGTAATTCAGTTTTTTAGTGGTGTGCTCTATATTCTATAAATAGACTTACTTTTAAGTTTGATTATCAAAGTAATTCAGTTTTTCAAACTTGTATTACAGCTCAAAAATATTATTAACGATGACACAGCTCCAAAATTAAATTTCCAAAGCTAGCATATGGCTAGTATGGAGCATATCTGCCAAGGCAGTGGGGAGCTGTAGGTCCAGACCAAGTAGACAGTTGCCTAAGGCAGCAGTAGAGAGACATGAAGATCACAGTGGTGGCAGAGCAGTTCCCCCAGACACCACCTGGTGTGCTGAGATTATACTATCTTCTCAGTCTCAATAATGAGAAAACATATCCAGCTCCCTGGCCCCGTTTTTCCCTCATCCTCCTGCTGACAGACAAAGGAAGTCTGAAAACATCCCAGCCTGGAGGAGGAGAAGGACCGTTCTTCAGGCAGTCATACTGCATGAGTTGGAAAGTCCAAGCAGGGGTTTATTATTTTGTCCTCATTAATTTTGTTTCTCTGCTGTCTGCCTGTGACAAAATCATTATATTGATTTCTGTACCTCTGCACTGGTTTTGGTTAGGACAGAGTTAATTTTCTTCACAGTATGGCACTGTATTTCTGGTTTGTGATAAAAATAGTGTTGATAACACGAGGGTGTTTTAGCTATCGCTGAGCAGTGCTTACACAGCATCAAGGTTTCCTCTGTTTCTCATGGCTGCAGGCACACAGAGAGTGGGGAAGGGATACAAGTGAGACAGCTGACCCCAACTGCCTAAACAGGTAATCCATGTTATACAATGTTGTGATCAACAATAAAACCTGTGGTACAGAAGGAGGAGAGAGGGTGATTCTCCCTCCAAGACAGCCATTTTTCAATTTTATTGCAAAGTTGATAATCTCAGAAATAGCATTACACATAGATGAAAGTTCAGCTGACTGCTTAGGCGGCAAAGTTGATAATCTCAGAAATAGCATTACATGTAGGTGAAAGTTCAGCTGACTGCTTAGGCACTGAAACTAGAATTATGCATAAATTGCAACATGTATTCTACACCAAAAAAATTTGAACTGAGTTCCTGCTGTTAACAGATGTTCTCAACATCATCAACAATCCACCAGTTCATATTCTGTTTGTTTAATTATTATATTTCATTAGTGTTCGATGGGATCTATCTACTTGGTCAAGGCTTTTGGGCTTAATGATGAATGGACATAATAGATAGACTCATGTTCTGTTGCAAGAACTGTGCTTTGTTGTTTTTGGGTTTTTACCCAGAGGATGTGAATGCTGCTCCTAAGATGCAAGGTGGATGGACAGAAGGAGATGGAGAAGATGAAAGAGAAATTTCACCTGGACACACATGAAAGAGATGAAAGGTAATAAATAGTTTATTTTCACAAGACTGTTAATATTCTCAAAAACCTTACTTTTGTGAAATAATATAAATATTTCAAAGCTTTGCAATACATCAAAATCTTCAGTAAAAACCCCAGAAATCACTACTTTTTTGTAATCACTCACTTGTGTGTCACTTGGGTGCCAAACTAGTGAAAGATGTCTCTGCTTGTTGCAGAGGGTTGGACTAGATGATCTTTAAGGTCCCTTCCAACCTAGACACTGTGATTCTGTGATAGGTCAAATTCAGTCAAAATTGGGTAAGACACAAAAATTACAAGGAAATGACAGAGAGTACCTGGATTTTTGGAAGGTTGGTTAAAAGTGAGTCTCTCTGAAGGAGTTTAAGATCTAAGTACTAAGACAGTAGAAAATGGAGTGTTTGAATAGACAGAAATGTAAGAAAATAATTGGTTAACCTTATATTGACTCAAATGTGACCTGTACAATATAGACAAAGAGATGAGAAAAAAAAAACAAACCTGTAAGTAGGGACTTACATATTTCATTTAGTCAAGAAGAAGACAAATTATAATGAAATAAAACCTTGTCTTGAGAAAATGTTTATTTCTCATTGCTGATGCATTTAGAAAGATTTTTTTTTGCAGTTTTTTTATAGCTTTGTTAGTGGCACTTGTATCTTAGGTTGTGCCACAGCCCTTACAATTTAAATGACCCATTATCAGGTAATGTTTGCTGCAAAGTAACTAGGCGCTTTTTTTCCTGTTAGTGAAAAGCTCTTATGTTTCTGCTTTAGATGAAAATACATTTGGAGAAGATGAGAAATGTTTTGTAAGACTATTTGATTATTCTTTCTCAGAAGCATTAGCTCAGTTAGCTTATTCATATTATGTTTTGCAATTTGTTAATTAAAACATTTAATGTGAGATGAGAACTAATTTCTGCTTCCTGCTCTTTTGTGATAGTCAAGTTTAGCTTTAGCATTCTCAGAGCTTTGTTAGACCTACCTTAAAACCAGAGTATTAATGACATTTCTTCCACTTTTTCTTCTTTACTAAAAAGCTACACTGAGTACAGTACGTTATTTGGAGGTAAATGCAATTTAGGATGAACTGTAAATCTGAAAAAAGGCAGAGAGAAATTACTTTTCTTTTTTAATCAGAACCCAAAGCTTGTAAAACTACCACTTTAAGTGCAGCTGCTGAATTCACACAGTGTATTTCACTCAGATAAAGATAATTGGGATATATCAACTCCATGGCGTGGGACAGAGTAAAGATATCTCCAAATTAGCAACCTCCAATCTAGATGCAGCACAGCAGTGTCAATGTAGCACATCACATGAAGTGGCTGGCTTTTCTGAGAGGTTAACCAGTTGTAACCTGAGGGTAACTTGCTCTGAAGTACAGGCAGAATGAGACTAAGGACTGTCATGCAGCAGAAACATTTGAGGAAACTTTGCTTAACTCCTTACAGGTGTAAATAAGTTATCTTTTTGCTACTGAAGAGAATTTTAATCCTTACCTACCACTCTGTCAGTCAGTATTAACTGCTCATCTGAGGACTTTATATACAGGCTGCCTTTTACAATTGTAGCAGAGATTCTAGGAGTTATATAATCACGATAAAGTTTTTTAAAAAAATCTGTTTACAGACTTTTCATTGATTTGAAGGCTTTTGGGAACTTGCTGATTGTTTAGGATTAGAGATAACCTTATTATTTTCAGCACCTTCTCTTAAATTCCATTTGATTCTTGAAGATGGATCTACAAATCTGCAAATTTAACTCAGTTTGGGGAAGATCTGAAAAGGTCACTATTTTTTAAAGAAAATTGAAGATGGATCTACAAATCTGCAAATTTAACTCAGTTTGGGGAAGATCTGAAAAGGTCACTATTTTTTAAAGAAAACCAGTACCTTCTCACGCTAAGTCATTAGTCTAGTTTCCAAAGATGGGACATCTGAAGAGAAGTGAGGGAAGGGCTGTGATCCAGAAGCCAATCACATGTAGATTATCAACTCTGATATATTGTGTTAGACAATCAGTACATATACGCTAAAGCAGAAAGCAAAGAATTCAGCATCAAACAAGAATCTGAGGAGAAGCAGACTTCTCTTTTGGCTTTGCCATTTATTTGGCCTTGGGATTTCACTTTTAAGGAAGAGTACTGCATCTTGATCACACATGTCTTCGTTCAGATATCTGAAACTATCAAGATTTGAAATCGTGACAGATTCTTATAATCTTACTTAGAAGCTTTAGGGATTTGAAATCGTGATAGATACTTATAGTCTTACTTAGAAGGTTTAACACTTTGTTCCAAGTTAACATCAGCAATGATACCTTTGTGCTAGTTTTGACCAAAAGTTTTGACCAAAAATTTTGACCAAAAATTTCACTAATCAGGAATTCTATACCTAAGTAACTCATTAGACGTCCCTGAAAACAACATTAATATGTATAGCTAAACGTAGTCTCAAAATGTGAGTAAATTTTCATGCGGCCACTAGATGGTGCCAAATGGATAGTTATGTGCCTTAGGAAACAAAGTTCTGGGGAAAGTCAAACAAGTAAAACAAGACACAATATTGCTTCG
>NW_009715442.1:15674-16060 GCF_000703405.1 Apaloderma vittatum | reverse complement strand
TTATTGATCTGCATAACCGGAAGTGGGTAATAATCAGAGAGTTTAACCAGACCTGGAAGCTTCTTAATAATATCATTAACCCAGGCCCCAGAGAGGCAGCAGACTTCCCTGTGGCTTGGATCTGGGCAGCAGATAGGGCCCTCTGTTCCCCTCAAAAGGGAGTCAATTACCCTCCATTTTTTTCTTGGACGAAGAAGTCCTAATGCGTGTGGCTGACTGATTCACCCCTGACAGCCCTATGGATGAACCTCCACCTGTCTCTTTCTTTGCCTGGCTCTCATTGTCTAGAGCCCCAGACCTGTTTTGCAAAGGCAACCGGGCAGGTGAGGCAGGCCAGGCAGGGATTTTTCTTTCTCTCCTGGCAGGCACCTGCCTCCAAGCCTCCC
>NW_009715442.1:0-15663 GCF_000703405.1 Apaloderma vittatum | reverse complement strand
TCCCTTCTTTTTGCCTGAGGGCCAGAGGGGAGGGGATTTTCTGCTTCTTGTGGAGCTTGCTGCTTATGACTCAGGAAGTGGCTCCACCAACCTGTCTCTCTCTCAGACTCCCTGATACTCCTCAGCTGTTCTACCTCCTCCTTCAGCTCAGCCACCAGGCTGAGGAGATCGTTCACCTGCTCACATCTGACACAGGTGTCATCTCCGCTACCCTCCATTGCAAGTGCCAGGCTCTGGCACTCTCTGCAGCCCGAGGCCTGAACTCCCGCACGCTGGCTTGGGGCCTCTCTCTGGGTGCCCAGTTTTTCTAACGGCCTTTGATTGGGTTGCAACCGTAATTGGTTCTGCAACCAAACGATCTCTCAAGACTACACACGGGTTTATTTACAGCACGTTTAAGTATTCCACCATTAATACCAATTTACTGTTTATTGCCTTCTGTTCTGTTCAGTGGGCAGCGACTAGTGACTACCCTCCCCAAGGCTTCTTATACCCTGAGGGCACAGCTAATGGCTGCTTAATCACCTTAACATTAACGTACACAATTAGCAGCTGGTTAAGAGTGCTAATGCCTCGTTTAGGTGACCAGCTGCTGATGGTGGCTTCATCCACACTAGCTCGGCTGCTCACTCTCCAGCTACTGGCCCCTAGCAAGGCAAGCCGCTATTCCCAGCTTAAAAAAAAAAAAACAAAAGAGCTTTTTGTTGGCCTTTTTTTGCTTTAGATCCCTTCCCCAGCGCACTTTTACCTGCCCTGAAGCTGGTCTCCATAGCAAATGACTACATATATAAACTACACAAAGTGGGTAAGCAGCAAACTTAGAGGGCGTCTAAGAGAAAATGGATTTATCTGTCCTAAATTATGAATCTGAAAGTTAGACTTAAAAGTCTGCCTCTGTAGTCAGTGGAGAAAAATAAGTACGTCCAGATGGCAAATTATTTTGACTAAAGTTAAGTATATGTGATAGACACAAAGCCTACTAAAATCAGAAGAAAAATATTCCTCTGGCTTCAGTTATCTTTGTCTTCGATGTTAACACATAAATTTAAATTATTTTAGACCCAGAATGGGTCAAAACTTTTTTCACAGAAAGTGTAGTCAGATAATGGAATAGGCTGCCCAGGCAGGTGGTTGAGTCACCATTCCTGGATATGTTTAAAGGTCGTCTAGATGTGGTGTTGGGGAATATGGTTTAGGGGTGAGCTTTGCAGAGTAGGGTTAATGGTTGGACTCAATGATCCCAAGGGTCTTTTCCAACCTGAATGATTCTATTTTATGATTCTACGAAAACGAACAGTAAATGCAAAGAAACAATACAAAAAGTTTGAAGGTGTATACACAGAATGAAGAAGTGTTCAAAAAGAAAATGGGAATCAGTGAGAAGGCTTTGCTGATACTCTAGAAGCCTGGTTTTTAGAGAACTGAAAAAATATGTTGATTAATACAGTGCTTGTAACTATTACAATAAAATGTTACATGTTACATACCCTGCAAACTTTTAGTGTCTGAAAGTATAAAGGAAGAGCATTATACTGGATGACAAAAGCAAGAAGATCTCTGTTGGCATTTAATGCCTGTAAAACAGATACAATTAATTTTTTTCTTCCTTCAGGTTTTCTTTTACAGGTTTGGTGTTTTGAAAAAGTGTAACATTCTGACATTTGTATTAAAATCCAAAAGGTGACCCTGTGACTAAGTAACTTAAATAGCCAACCTGACAGAAATGTAATAAGCCTCCTGTGGTTGTTACCAGGTTGGAAAAGTACAATTTATAATCTCAGTAAACATACAAACACAAGTAAGGTCTATCATTTGTCTTCAGTAAAAAGGTGGCAGGTATTTTAGTACATTGACCATAGGTTCTGTTACTATTATTTTGTTTCACATGTCTATAACTGATTAGGCAATTCATAGGATTTGAAAGTATAATTTCAAGTCTGACAAGAAAATGACTGGCAATTAAGAATGAAGTATGTAGGCTATAAATAACTTCATAACACCTATTATGAAGCTAGATTCAGACTGAATAGGACTAAATAAACATGCTACATTGTTTGGAACATTTCTGATTACACACTGGATAATTTGTCATGGATGCCTCAGGCTTATCAGAACAGAATGTGAGACATAAGACATATTTAAAAAGGTATGATAAATGGCAATACGCAAAACTGGTTAGCAACTTCTTAGTTGTCTCCACATGTAACACAGCCTGGCAACGTGGATGTCCTGGTATTGATAAACCACCTCAAGGAATACAGCAGGCATGTCTCCTTCTTATGCATCTTTGACATCTCACATTATCTACTTTATGTATGTATGCATGCATGTATGTATCTGTGTATTTAATTGAAATGTCAGAGTCTAGATTTGTTTGACTAATTAGAGCACTGAATACTTACAACCTGTATTAGAGCCCTGAACTAAATGATCTCTAGAGGTCTTTTCCCACACAAACCATTCTACAATTTTGTGATTCTATTTTAGATCAATTTATTTATTTACTTACTGCTTCCTTCCTGCTTCTCAATGCTCTGTTAAAGGTGCAACATAACCTTGCAAGTGTTCAAAAAGATCCACAGTTCCTAGACTAATTAATCTTTATTTTCTAACCACTACTATTTTTCTCTAAGGCACGAATGTGTCTTCCAATATCAGCATACTGGTACATTGATCTACTTCTGTGAAGAAAACTTTTCCTTCTTTTACAAAACTGAAGGCTTAAAATGTCAATTGCAGAGTCATTCTAGGTCATGTTTTGCCAAAGGTAGTTAAATTGTTCTGCTTTCTCCTGTGTTTCCTAGTGATGATATTTGCCTTGATTTTCCACAGAAAACTCTATCTGACAAAATTCTTGAAAAAAGGAGTATTCCCTTAGATGTAACACCCATACCTATCCCTGTATACCTATAGGAAAAACAGCAGAAGCCATGAGGACTCTGAAGATGTAGCTAGATGTTTGCTGATGGCCTCCTAAAAACATCTGAGTGATTCCATAATTTTTAGGTACAGAGATCCAGACTAAATTAGAAGTTCTCCAGATTTGCCCTTGGCCACTCAGTAAGGAAGGAGAAACTTATAAATGAAGAAGGGTTCTATTTTCTCATAACTTTTTGGGGGTTTCTTAATATTTAACCCATATTAAAAACTTTTGATTCCCTGTTTTAGATAATATCTTCTGATATTGGCATTCCTCACTTATTAATGTGCGGAAAAAAAGCAATATACTGAATATTAAAAAATACAAAATGAAAAAACCAAGCCTCTGAAAGAAAGAGTAAATGAAAATCTCACACTGGAAATTTTATCCTTGCACTCTATCTTTTATCTTTATAGTCCTTTTGAGATGCAGATAGAGTTTTCTAAGACCTTTTGAAAGGCAATGAATTGGACAAAGTGGAAAAGACAGTAAATATTCCTTTGTGATAGCTAAGAAATGAGACTTGATGACTGGATCTTTTCAGCTTGGTATAGACCAAAGCCAAGCTGTCCAACTGCATAACAGATGTAGCAATATTTTATAGTATGTCTTAAATCTGATAAATAGTGTTCACAGTCTGCTGATAAAATGAAGCTGACAACAGTCATTGAAGTCCAGGAGAGACAAATGCCTTCTGAATCAATGAGATTTTTTGCATACTCAAATTTGAATACTGGAGTACATGCTGATTTGTAATGCTTACACCCTGATTATGAGTAAAAATTAGCACCTGCCATTCCAATATATTTGGAAATAAACATGGAATTATATTTTTCACCCACATAGATAAAAACAAATACACATATAAACTCTTAGTAAATATAAACATGTATATTAAAATGTATTTATAGATAATATATATATATATACACTCACAACTACAATTACAGAATTAATAAACCTATGCTAGTGCTTCCATGTCGTTGCTGGACTGGATTCGCTGTATCCCTAATGCTGAAAAATGAGTCTGCTAACAGACTAGAGCCTAGTTTTGAGGCTCACATCATAGGAGTTTGTTGTAAATCCTGCAATAGTCTACTTTGATTTTTTAACTTTATGTGCGTCAAGGCCTGACTACCTGAGGACAAGACAAAGCTTGCTGCAGGATAAGAAGTAAAGGATGAAATAATCCACAGAGGTGGTCCTAACTATTGCACCATCTTTATATTCTTTTAAGTGGAATATGAGGCTGTTATGAAATATTGGCCTGCCTTCTGGCCAGCAAATGATTCTTTTTTAATTGAGTGCACTAGGAATCACAGATACTGGTATTAGCTACAAAGCTGTCAGACACTAAATAAAACTTGAAATTGTATTAAGCAAATACTTTGACTTACTCCCAGGGCTTTGGTTATACTTTTTTTCACCTTTCTTTCAGACTGACAGATCTGAGTACGAGTAGCATTGGGGCTCCTCCATTAATAAATTATTTGCTAGTATTCTTTTAATGGATTATATTTTTACCTTTGAATCAATGTTCGTTGATTATCAGTGTTAAGTGGAAATGTACTGTCATCTCAGCAGATGGACAGCAGATTCTTTGGAAGAGCTGCAAAAATTAAGATCTATAGTTAAGTCCTACATATCCCACAGCATTTTCCCAAGTACAGGGAGGCTTTGGCTTGGTTGTCCAGCTGAATTATAAACATGTAATGAGATTTGGTCTAATTAAAACTCCTCTGTAGCTGCAGTCTGCCACGTACATTAACATTTTTGTCTGCAGTGTATAAAAATAATAAAATATTCAACTTTAAATCTGGTATTTTACATAACCTTCAGGATAGATATGGTTTTTATTAGCAAGGGAAACAGTGGCTGTATTTAAAGTGTTGGCAATATTCCCAGTTAATTCAACAGCAATTTTCCAGTTTATTGTATGGCTCCTAGTTCAACATATTTTTCCCTTCAGGAAAATACTTGTGGTCAAGTACAACCAACTTATGCATAGTAAAAAGTATTTAAGCCTGTTCAGAAGTATATGTGCACTGAAAGTGTAAACAAAAGTCAGACTGGGAGAAACTGTGGTGAATTATTACACCCATGCTAAGTGCAGATAATAAAATCTGCACTGAATTTAAATAAAACAAAAATCTGGAGGAAAAGGTGCATATACTGTAAAACATTTGAAGTAAACTCTAAGGTGGCAGACTACATAGCAATAAGGCGTCAACACTTGACATTAATTACATCCACTTGAGTTTTGCTTTGACTTCTTTCACCTTCCCCTCTCTCAGCCCCACCAAAAGAGTGCTTGAATTTTGCTCATCATTAATGCTATGTTTGAAAAAAATTGTCATTTCCTTGGGGTTTTTTTCCTAGTTTATAACAAAACAGAGATTTTGTACTCATGTTTGTAAAGCCCATAGTGTTTGATAAGCACAACACAAATTCACATTTATCAAAGGTTATCAATACAATTCATAGGCAATATGTTCCCTGCAAGGTCCTGCCACAACACCAGAGGCCAACAGAAGCTGTTCATGGTAAAGCTGAAATATGCTGAGGCAGAGCAAGGTCAATCTTGCTGGCAGCACATTTCTTCCCAAGAACTGTTGCTAGCAATCTAGAAAAAGCTGGAGACCACTGACTTAAAAACATTTTTATTTAATGTAAGGTTCTCTGCTTTAGGACTTTTTCAGGATCACTCTCAGCTAATGGGTAGTCAAGAGAAAGAAAAGCAAAGAATTTGTATAAGGTCTCAAATCCTCATTATGAGACAAGTCTTCTGTCGACTAAATGTAATCCAATTTTGTCATCTTAACCTAGATACATATTTGCTATCTAGTAGTTTAGAAGTACAATCAGAACATTACAGAATTAATGACTGAAGGATGTTTGATGAAATTCAAGATAGCGGTACCTAGCTGGTGTTTGGCAATGATAGTTCTTTTGTTCTGTCTGATCATGTGTAACATAACACACTACATGCAGAGGTGAAAAATCCAAATCTCAAGAGCCATCACAAAACAATTAAAAGCCAACAGGGAGATCGGACTCAGTCAGAATGGATTCCTGAAGGGCAGATCCTGCTTGACGAATCTAATCTCTATAACAAGAGATCTAATTTCTATAACAAGGTGGCCTGCTTAGTGGATGAGGGAAAGGCTGTCGATGTAGTTTACCTGGACTTCAGTAAGGCCTTTGACACCGTCCCTCACAACATCCTTAGGGCTAAGCTGGCTGCCCATGGCTTGGATGGGCGCATACTCTGCTGGATGAAACACTGGCTGGATGGCCGGGCCCAAAGAGTTGTGGTCAATGGAGTTAAATCCAGTTGGCAGCAGGTCACGAGTGGTGTCCCTCAGGGCTCGGTGCTGGGACTGCTCCTGTTCAACAAATTCATCAATGATCTTGATGAGGGGATTGAGTGCACCCTCAGCAAGTCTGCAGATGACACCAAGCTAGGAGCAAGCGTTGATGTGCTGGAGGGTGGAATGACTCTACAGAGGGACCTGGACAGACTGGATCGATGGGCCCAGGCCAGCTGCATGAAATTCAATAGAGACAAGTGTAGGGTCCTGCATTTTGGTCATGGCAACCCCATTCAACGCTACAGGCTTGGGGAAGGGCGGCTGGAAGGCTGTACGGCGGAAAAGGACCTGGGTGTTCTAATTGACAGCCGGTTGAATATGAGCCAGCAGTGTGCCCAGGTGGCCAAGAAGGCCAACAGCATCCTAGCTTGTATTAGAAATTTTGTGACCAGCAGAAGAAGGGAGGTGATTGTTCCTCTGTACTCAGCACTGGTGAGGCCGCACCTTGAGTATTGCGTTCAGTTTTAGTCACCTCAGTATAAGAGAGATATCGAGGTGTTGGGGTGAGTTCAGAATAGGGCAACAAAGCTGGTGAAGGGCCTGGAGAACAGACCTTATGAGGAGCGATTGAGGGATCTGGGTCTGTTCAGTTTGACAAAGAGGAGGCTGAGGGGGGACCTCATCATGCTCTACAATTACTTGAAAGAACATTGTAGAGAGGTTGGTGCTGGTCTCTTCTCACAGGTAATTAGGGACAGAACCAGGGGGAATGGTTGCAAGTTGCAACAGGGCAAGTTTAGGCTGGACATTAGGAAGAAATTCTTCACAGAAAGAGTGGTTAGAAACTGGAACAGACTGCCTAGGGAGGTGGTTGAGTCACTATCCCTGGATGTGTTCAAGCGTCGTTTAGATGTGGTGTTGGGTGATATGGTTTAGGGGTGAACTTGTAGTGTAGGGTTAACGGTTGGACTCGATGATCCCAAGGGTCTTTCCCAACCTGAATTGTTCTATGATTCTATGATTCTATGAACTTTAAGACATTACTGATATTTGGTGTAACAAGCTTTAGTTTTTGTGGATGCTATGCAAATTCAGTCAAAAATAAAATGCTGCCTTTACCTTTTTACCTTCACAACATGACCACTACACGACTTGACAGGCAAATTAAGAAAAATATCTCTCTCGTATGCTTTAGCAAAGCTATGTAAGCCTCTGGGTTGTCTCAGAATAACAAGAAATAAAAACTTGACTGCTGTGATCACAATAGAAGAACAGGCTGAAAACTGGTCTAATGTCATAGTACCAGAAAATATTAAATTCCTTAGAGTTTAAACATCTGTGCTGCTGTAGGATACTATTAAGGTCTTTTCATATCTGCTGACTGCATTCAGCAAACTTTCAAGTGTCTCTAGATCACCTCAGACCAGGACTGTAGACCTTTGCAAGATGGATAAAATGGAGGCACAATCTCCTTTTTTTTTCTTTTAAAAAAAAAAAAGTGATCATTGACATAGGTAACAAGTTTTATAATAGCAGCTGAAGAGAACAATTCATAGAATCATAGAATGGTTAAGGTTAGAAGGGAACTTGAAGATCATCTGGTTCCAACACTCCTGCTGTGGCCAGGGACACCTCCCTCCCACTAGACCAGGTTGCTCAAAGCCTCATCCAACCTGACCTTGAATTCATTTGAAATAAAAATAGCTACCGCTTTCAGTATCATGAAGTGTTATACAAAAGAGTAGAAATTCTTTTGTTTGTTTATTTATTTATTTTTAATAGAACACAGATATCTTTTTTCCTCTCATCCTAATAAAGAATATTCACCACAAACATGCATTTAAAGATGGATTTAGGCAATTACAGCTTTAGGAAGGCTGCTATCTTTCACTCACGTATAGCTAACCCATGCTAAGATTTTAATGGGATGCACAACTCTACACATAAAAATTATTAGGGCAGTCTAAGTCTTCACTAAGATGTCATTAGCACGCTTAAGGAAATAGCTGTCTGTTCAGCTTCATGCCCTGTTGGCCGTTTACATGTGATGTTGTACAGAGCCCCTCTTGCCTATCTCTTCTATTCCAGACAAGACTGCTGTGACCCACTGCATGAACTTCAAGTGTACTGTGCTTGTCACTTTATCCTAACCTGACAAGTCAGACAAGTAGAAGAGAGAAAGCTATTGTTATCCTTCTACACAGGAGGCAAACTGAATCACAGAAATATTAAGTAGCTAATGTAAAAGAAAACTCTGGCTGGCAGGAACTAAATGCAGATCTCAAGACTCTGATACCCTGGATCCCCTGCGGGACCATTCTCTCTGCCAGTCCCCATAAGTTCCAAGATGCTTTGATGCATTGCTCTTGCTAAGGGAATAAACAAAACAACATTAAAATACATTGAACAAATTTATTCTGGGTTCAGTAGGGTTCAGGCATGAAATAAACTTCCACAGGAGTTCAGATTTGAATCCAATAAAGCTTTTATGCAACACTATAAGGACAATTAAGAGAAAAAAAAAGCTTTTGATATTAGAATAAATGGCCTTTTCAAGATCTTCGTAGTTTTTCCTACTTCCATTGCTTTCTGAAAGTGGTATAATGAGGTCTGATCAAAGTAATTAAGCCTTCTAATTAATAGGGGAAAATCCCATTTACATGTGGCATCACTCTCAATTTCAGTTAACTGCTCCAGACAAGAATTTATTCCAAATTCTCTTCCTGACAAGCTGTAAAAATCTTTACTGATTAGTCAATTTTTCAAACACGGTATCCTGACAGAAAAAGAATTGGTATTATTCTAGTGGCAGATAACAACTGAAGTTTAAAGACAAGTCTTTCACATCTGTGAATCAGTTTAGCTATCAGTAACAATTCTGTCATTTTTTCAGATAATCCTTGTACTGAGAACCTGGATCTGCTCCTGGAAATCACAATGTTTTTCCTGGTAATTTAAAAAAGAAATTGAATTATTTGTATTTATATAGTTATTTATCATCACACTTATTTACTTGCCATGAGGTCCCTGGAAATATTGTAAAACCCTTTCCCAGCAAAATGGAATCAGCTCGCTGCACCTGTGGACAAGTTACTTTTACAGGAAGCTGTAATAAGGCATGCTCATATTTTAAATGATCATCCTTTCTGCTTAACAAAATGAACATGTGACATGTTAAGATGAATTTGTTATTGGCTTTGGTTCTTTTTTCAATAAAAAAACCTGAAATTAACCTCCTGCCAATCGTAAATCACCCTGCATATTCAGGCAATACTTATTCATGGACGGAATTTCACTGGGACCAGACCAATGTAATAAATACTTTTTTCTGGCACTGCCTACTCGAGACTACCAGACACATCCACTTAACTTAGGTTCTGGGTTTACAATTAACTGAATTTGATTGAAGTCCTGTTATTTTCTAGCTATGCAGTTTCTCAAAGAAAAACTGATTAATCGTGATCTGTGATATATTTTTACTTCTGATTCATCTTCAGCCCACGATAAAATTCACCAGAAGCTGTTACTAAGCCGTGGTTGTAGAAGGCTGAGTAGAAGTTGAGGATCTGTCTGCTTTTAAAACCTTCACAAAGTATCCGTCAAATGTCTGACACCTGAATATTCTCTGACAATCTGCTTCTAAGCATGTAACGCTTCACTGATTAACAGATTATAACTAGTTTTCTGATCTAAGATGATCACTCTAAATCATCCTAAATTACACCATAGTCAGGGGAGAGAATAGGATATCACCTAAAATAAGATTAATTGACCACTGCCCTCTTTAACTTAAGGGAGGCTCATCTGGTCAGTTTAGGCTTTGGCCTTTACATAACATAAATTTTTATCTGAGACTACATCTGTTCCACTATTGTGTCCATAAATAGTGACAACCATCTGGATTGTTTAATTATTACAACAGTCCCTGGCTCAGCATCATCCCTGGGCAAATCACATTTTCCCACAGGGGTTCTGGAAAGATTCTGGCCTACAATGGCCAGAAACCATCCTTAATAGAAAGTCTGCATGCAGTGTATCTTGTTTTGGAGAACACAACAATTTAGTACCATGGAAGTGACCCACCTATGCCAGCTGGCCCAGGGAAGGGTCCCAGCACTGCTCAGCTCACTAGTATAGAGGTAGCCTCAGCCTACAGGCCAGTTCTAAAGAAGGACTTAAATGACTCCCCAGGCTTAGTACCACAGCAGTAACCTCCCCTGGCTTGCTTATCACACTCTTCCTCATGCAGGTGAAGATGCTGTTGACATTCTTTGCCGTGAAATCACACTGCAGGCTCTTGGTTACCATCTTGTTAATCATAAACCCCAAGTCCTTTTCTGCAAACCTTCTTTCTAACTGGTTGGTCCTCAGCCTGTCCCAATGCCTGAGGTTATTCCTTCCCAGGTGCAGGAATTTGTACTTCCCTTTATTTTATGAGATTCCAGTTTGTCTAATTTTCCAGCCTATCAAGGCTTCTCTGAATGGTAGTGAAACCGTCTTGTCCAAGTTTTGTATCATTTGCAAAACTGCTGAGGTACACTCTGTCTCGCCCTCCAAGTCATTAATTAAGTTGTTAAATAGCAATGTCTCCAGTACTGACCCCTCAAGTGCACCATTAGTGACTAGACTCCAGCTGGATTTTACGAGGTTGGTCATAACCCTTTGAGCCTAGCAGTTCAGTGTGCCTCCCTGACACATACCTAATCTGCATTTCAACAGTTTGTCTGCAAATATGTTATGAAAACTGCGTGAAAAGACTTAAGACAGTCTAGATAAAATATCAACTTCTGTTCCCTCCTCAACCAATTCAGTCATCCCTTTAGAGAGGCCAATCAGTTTATTGAAGAGTGATTTCTCTTACACATAACTGTGCTGAATACTGACAATCACTTTCTAGTTCCTTGTATACCTGCTCCAACACCTTCCCAGCAATCAGTTTGAGGCTGACCAGCCTGTAGTCCCTGGATACAATAATGCCCCATACAAAGAACGTTTGCTCCTATGTGAACACCCAGCCTCTGTGAAAAGGGGCCTTTCCACCCAGTTCATTATCTGCTCATGCCACCCAACTACCTGCTTACTCATCACACATTTACAGTAGTTTTAATAAAAAAAGGGCTGACAAAAGGGTAGCAATCCACAGCATATTCCATTATTACGAGCTGCATGGAAACCAGCTCTGCCAATGTATTTTTCTAAAAAGAATTGCTACTGAAGCTGGCAGGACCTGACCTATTGGTCAAGACCTTGTAATTTTAAAATAGCTATGACATATGCCAAATAATGGCAGGCGGCAAGCCGGAGAAGACAGACAGCAGACAAGGAGGAGACTAAGCAGATAAGGAGGAGCAAAAATTATAGGAAAGAGTTTGTCATTAGAATTACAGAAGAGTTTGGGTTAGGCCAGTAAAGAATATAGGGTACATAGGGCACAGTTCCCATGCCATCAGGCACCACTAGTTCTGCTGCTCATAGAATAAATTGGTCTGATATAAGGGGGGTGATGCTGAAGTGTTTGTGCTGCAGTGAATCTTAGTACTTGTTCAGTATAGACCTTTCAGCAGACAAAAGCATCACGCTGCCTAATTTCTCATCTCAGTTTGCTGCCTTACTACTGAGCTGGGAAATTACGAGCATGGCTGAATGCAAATCTAGGTATGAAAAGTGGGCTTTCAGCTCTAACACCAAGATGCTTGGAGAGTTCAAATGTATCCAAGTTTAGGAATTGCCAGGAAAAAAGTTCGCATAATACAGCTTTTGGCATAGAAAATAAATATTAACTGAAGTTTTATTGTATATACCTTTATCTTTTGCCTTTTTTTTTAATTTAACCACAATGTTATCCATCACAGTAGACAGATACTTGGAGTTAAAAAAATCCAGTAAATAAATTTGGAAGTAGACTTCATAAACCTTATGCCACTGATGTCTAGGTTTAAATTGTTCAAAACAAAAGAGCCAAACTAAACCCAGGAAATTTTAACAAATATATCACGGTAGCTAAGAAAGAAGTTTGGAAAGCTATAATTTTATAAAAGTATACAGAAGTTAAAGTACAATTTTAAGAAGTGCAGTTTAGTTCTACTGGTTTTTCATTAATTAAAATTTGATTAGTGATTATATCGGACAGTTTAATGCTTTTTCATTTTTCAGTAACTCTCACAAGGGATGAGATCTCACACGCTCCCTTCATAGCAAACATCTTCTCTTATATCCATTTGCAAATGCACTTCCTAAGGCAAGGAGATCAGAGCTGCATAATGTCACTCTGTAAGCCACTTACAGACAATCAGTTAGTACACATGGTTCAAGGGACTGTATTATGTCTATGTATCTTCTACTGTATCTACTAAATAACTACTTTCACCCCAGCTTGTACGATTCTGTTTTTGTACTGGACATTTTCAACACACAAAATTACTACTGCAATCCAAGAAAGTTCTGCTTATGGAAGGTTTGATCAGGTCTTGCACACAAGGACAATAGCAGATCATAATAACGTGCTGTGTATATAACAGTAATACGATACTAATAGTGACTAACTCAGACCACATTTATAACAGTCTCTGAAACAAGAATTCAAATGCAATTTTGATAGCAGCCAAGTTCTAAGCATGCAATTCCATAGCACTTTGGAACTACCAAGCTCATATACAATTAATAATTTAAAATTTATGGTACTTACTTTTTTGATACTCAGAATTTATAGAAAATAAGGAGGAAGAAGATAACCCTTACTTATTTCTTCAGCAATTTTCTTTGTCTCTCTTCCTTCTTTTACTTACATACTTGCTGCCTTTTTAGACCTGGTTCACTGCACCTGACAACGTTCCTCAGGATGATGCTGTCAGCTGAGAAAAAAAAAGACGCTAGGAGGTGAATGCAAAGAAACCACATTTATTTGCATGGCTTGTAAAATGTGAATGACCTTCTTTTCCTTGTTTTTGCTTGTGTGGCTTGGAAATCAAAAGAGAAAACATGAATGTGGCAATGTGAAGGAGGAAAAATATTGCAGGTACAGGTGTAATTGATCAAAGAGCCTGTCTGTTGCGGACATGAGCTGGCAATAAGTGCAGAAATACTGTTTCAGGCACTAAAGATTCTGAAAAAATGATGCAGGTAAACAATTTAACTCATAGTCATTGCAGAATATTTTTGATGTAGAACAAGAATGCCTTCCTAACCGATGAAACAATAACTAGGGAGTGCCAGGAGACAACCTGATCCAGTAGAGGTTATGAAAATATCTCTGCATAAGGGTGCAGTTTTTGGACCAGAGGTAAATAATAGGCTGTTACCAGAGGATGCAAAACAGGTTATCTTAAGGCACAGAATATTTAAATCAATTATATTAGAACACTGGTCCTAGGATTTATTTCTTCCCAGATTACCTGTAAATAGGAATGTGTTTTTTCCAGCAATAGGAAGCACCATCTCTATCATTTGTTTTACACTGTTTAACTAAAGTAATTGGAAAATATTATCCACCATATGCTACTTTGTTTCAGTGAATTACAAAATGTACAGAAGCACAGGCATAGCAATGATTAATAGTTAGCCTTGTTTCAATGAACACATACCCTGGCATGCTGAAATAGAATAATACCAATGCCGCCTGGCTAGGTTTCCATATATCGTTTACACCAGTGGAGGAGTAGGATGTTATTAACACTTCAGAGGAGGAGCTAGATTTCTCTTTAGCTAGCAGAGGGGATCCTGAAAAAACGTCTCCATATTTACCAGCATATGTGAAACTAGAGGTTTATGCTATGTTATACTCTCGGTTTCACACTGAAGTTTAATGATTATCTACCACGCCCTGTTCACTGCTGTTCTGTAACCTGCTCGTTTAACATGAATGTTCTGAGGCATTTGATTGCAGCTAGCTTAGAACTGATAATCTTTGTGTCTGTGGCTCTTCACATCATGACTCAGTGGCCCAACAGGCATTGTTCTACCCTTATTAGTGCTACAGTTTTTTGATCCATTTGAATAGAGGCTTTGGCCAGCGGCTAATCCCTGTGCTGCTTTTGGGAAGCACACAGTGCGGATGTAGAGGAGTTTCATTCTCTTTATATTTTTAGCTCTAGCAATTAGCCAGTTATTTCATAGAATAGAATCATAGGACGGCTTGAGTTGGAAGTGACCTTAAAGATCATCTAGTTCTAATCCCCCTGTCATGGGAGGAGACACCTTCCATCAGATCAGGTTGATCAAAGTCTCATTCAGTGTGATCTTGGACACTTCCAGGGATGAAGTATCCACACCTTCTCTGGGCAATTCATTCTAGTGTCTTGCTACCCTTATAAAAAAAACCTTCTTCCTGATGCCTAATCTAAATCTACCCTGCTTTACTTTAAAATCATTGCCCAGATCACTTTAGGATTTATATATCTATTTTCATATGATGATAACCTACTTTGAATGTTGTGCGAGTGTCTAGCAGAAGTGCAAGTGTGTCATAGAATTATGGAATCATATCAGCTAGAAGAGACCTAGAAGATCATTGAGTCCAGCCTTTGTCCCAGCCCTATCAACCTACTAAACAATTCTGCCCAACGCAACATCTACACATCTCTTAAACACCTCCAGGGATGGTGACTCAACCTGGGCAGCTGTTCCAAAGGCTGACAACCCTTTCAGCATAGAAATTCTGCCTAATATCTAGCCTGAATCTCCACTGGCATAATTCAAATCCATTTTCTCTCGCCCTATCACTCTCCATGAGGGAGAACAGACCAACTCCTGCCTCTCTGTAACCTCCCTTCAGGTAGTTGTGGAGAGTGATGAGGTCTCCTCTCAATCTCCTCTCAGATGATGATGTCTCATCATCTCCACTCCTCACCGCATTTGCCTGGTGTGCACATTGTTTATGCAAGGCTTGTTTCATTAATGAAGTCAACAAAAATAAATAAGAAGGTTATGAAAGAGCATTTACATCTAAACATAATTGGAAAGTAGAGAACAAAACTTCAGAACCAAAAATCTGTTTATGTATAGAAAAATAATGCCCAGCCAGCACTGGAACTTGAAGCATCTGGCACCTATTTGTAATCTGATCCAGACAATTAGAAGTGAAAGCATCCAGTGTAATGCAATTGTATTGCCAAGTCTTTATTTTGCCTCTGTATACTAATAATTAAATGTAAGTTTGTGTATTTATGTACAATGTGTACAATTTTAAAAAGATATATAGTGTCCTTTTCAAAAATAATGGTCTACAATGTTGTCTGTAGCACCAACATAGGTATTTTTGACATTTTTTTTTTCTATCAGATTCTTCAGAAGAAAAGAACAGAGTAACTCTTTCCAATGTTTTGAGCCCCTTCCTACTATCCATTTCAAGTCTGATATGTCATTTACACTTTTCCTAAGAGGCTTGTCTCCCTTAATAAAGCAAAACGTCTGTGCCAGGTAAAATCATGGAACAGA